>NC_136497.1:38328100-38388100 GCF_053919585.1 Euprymna scolopes | reverse complement strand
TTGCAGTTTTCACAACTAGTCCTTTACTTTTCCATATTTAAGCTTAACCATATTACTTTTCATGCTCTCATTTTTCTATTGGAATCTATGATTTTTCAAGGCTTCTACTAAATTCACTTGTTCTTTTTTTTAATTTCAGTCTTATTTTTTTTGCCCCCATCAACATAACATACAAATATATAATAACAATGTAAGACACTCTTCTGCTTTCAATAAAATCCCCCGATTATCTCCCTTTCATGCTTTCAATTATCTGTCTCACTTGTTACTTTTCTTTTCGCGAGAGCGCTGAATTGGTAGCTATAGACGTGGTTGCTATGGAAACTAGTCAAAATAAAATTCACTCACCTCCTTCGTTATTTTACGACTTTGAACTTCAGTACATTCATCATAATTTTTGTTTTACTGGCCGAAAATTGAAAATTCTTTTCACAATATAGCCGAGAAAGTGTTCTATAAACTGTAATGATTGTTTGAAATTTTGTCCAAAATAAAAGAGCGGTGAAACTTCAAAGCAGTTTTAAATGACTAAAACTGCCACTTAGCCATATATTCGACCACTGCCGTGTTTGAATTATATATATATATATATATATATATATATATATATATATATATATATATAATGAACTGAAATACGTATGATATCAATTTTAAGCCAAAGTACAACGCAATATTTTGTTAAAAAAAAAAGTGTTTGTTTATAAAAATTACTATTTCGATGTAATACGCTATATTTGATTTTTTTTTTTTTTGCTATGGTGGTAAATGAAATAATTGAGCAGTAGAGTTCCTAATGTCCTGAGGATTACGCTTGGCGCGGGTGGTATGAAAGTTAAGTTAGTGTTCTCCGTAGTATCACCGTTGTTTTATATTTAAAATGAAATAGATATAATATGCATTTATAAGTCAAATTACATAGCAATAATTTGTAAAATAAACAAACATTTATTTGTCTAAAATTAATATTTCGAGGTAATGTGCCATCATCAGAACTTTTCCAGTGTTAGGGTGGTAAACTAAAGAATTCAGTAGAAGACCACATAGAACACCACCTTAATTTTTGTACCACGCGTGCCAAGTGTAATCTTTAGGACATTAGAAAATATCATCATTGAAGGACATTATTGAATTCTTTCGACTTACAACCATGGCTAGAAAAAAATCTTGATAATAGCATATTACCACGATATATTAATTTTAAACAAAGAAACGTTTGTTTATTTAAAAAAAAAGAATTACTTTGTAATTTGGTTATCAAGCGTATATCAAACATATTATATTTTAACATTTAAATAACGCTTATTATGGAGAATGATGCTCTTAACTTATATAGAGGGAGAGTAAAAAAGAGAGAGATACATATATACATACATACAGAGAGAGATAGAGAGAGGGGGAGAGAGATGGTAATGAGAGAGATACTTTTATGAAGCTATATATGTTTATATATTCGCTTTTAAAGTAATTAGCCGATCATTATAAATTTTGAAATACATCTTGCCTTAAACCGTTTTTCATAAAACTTGATGGACAAGAATCCTACTAAACGTTTTCACATCAGTTAATTTATTATTACTTCTAGAAATGTAAATAGTAACTGATATAAAGACAATGATTCCAACTGTGAAAATATAATAGCATTTCTTTCATTAATGACAAAATAATGTCACCCGAATTACACGAAATGATAATTAAAAAAACATTTCAACGAATAAAAATATTCACACACGCACACACATATGCAGAATACGCACACACATACACACTCCATTCGTTCGAGGGTAAAAACAGTTTCTCTTCTGGTCGAGACTTACGCACAGACAGACCGTCTTCTCTTAACAACTTACGTAAATTATATTTGTCCTTGCACAATTCCAAGTACCGTAAGTTAACCCAATTAATATTTAATATTTGCACTTGTTAAAGGCTTCAACTATGTCTCGTTTTAATGAATCCTGTTGGGACGTAGCACCGGAAGTAGTAGCAGGGTTCAACTGAGTATAATTCGGTCAGATCAGGTTCACCGATCAGACAAACAGGAAGTATATGAGACGTGTAGATCAGAAATAAGAAAGGAAAATAAATCTTCTTTCCTTCTTGGTCTTTTTTTTTCTGTTTTCTACTTTTTTTGGTTCTACTTACTCGCTCCATCTCTCCCCCTATTCCTGTAAACCTTCGTACATGTATTTGTGAAGATGTCTGCGCATGCGCTTTCTAACGATATTTACGCATGTCTTTTTGTCGTTCGTCATCGGTAAAACTGAATAGAATTGAAAGACTGTAAATATGGGGGTGGCTAATATTACTATATTACAAAAAATAAACATTTTATTCAGCCGGATATAAAAACGACTGTTCCGCCTTGATAAAGCATATAACGAGAAATGATGAAAACGAAAGAAGCCCTAAGGTTCTTATGAGAATAATGTATCGATAGGTATTTTTATTATTTTCTTTATAAGATTGTTGCCTTTTTGAGAGGCGATATATTATTTAGAATATTTATATTTTGCTCGTCGGTTTTTCCCTTTATTTTCACAAGTTTTTATGCCGATGTATTATTCTACCCACTTTAAATTCTTTTTGCTGTAATAATTTTTTGGAATGTCAGAAACATATATTTAATCAACTAATGTAAGGTTTTAGTTTGCTTAATGAATAATTCCTACATGAAGTCAAATCATATCTATTATAAAAATAACACGGGATTCGAATAGTGTGTAACTTTGCCTATTGGCAAGGAAAATAAGGATACACCTGCTCTAATACTACATGTAATTATGCCCACGAAAAAAATCCTCCTAATTCCTAAATCGAGACAATTAATATTTTTGCCATAATCCAGACTTTACTATTGGGGGGGGGTTCTTAACATTAAAATTGGACTTTTTAATTCTTGTATTGATGGAAAACAAGTAAATATTGATTCAAAGAGTATTCATCCCCCCGCCCCTAAACAATAGCTGAGTTATTGTAAAATAAAACCTTATCCTCTTAATTGAAACATAGCTAAATTATATTTCTAAGGCACTTTCAGTCAATTACATAGTTTAATCTGATACAATTTGCAGGCCTTAAGTAATTTTAAAAGAATATAAAACGTATTCCTTTTATTTCAACTTTCTTATCTGTTCTCCGAGTCAAGTTTTCTAGCTTCTTTCATCAGGGATTGAGCTCACAAACATTGAGTATAATTTACCCAGGAATATATTTCAACCGATACTTATATCATTTGGCCGATTGCCTACAAACAAAACTGAGATATATTCTCGGATAATGTTTAAAGTAATGTCACATTGCACATTCGATGAGTATACCGTAGTTAATTCGTTATCACCTTTTTAGTTTATTTTGTAGAATATCTGCCAGTTTGATATCCAGTATTGATGGTCAGCTTATATGCCCTCTATAATTAAAATAGTTTGCCTGGCGTATGCAAAAATATTTATAGTTCCCCGAAGAAAGACAGATAATACAGCTTGCGCATATAGGCTCTGGATAAAGAATATCAAAGTGAAATTCTATTAGGAACAGCCAAATTGTATTAGTCAGAGAGTCGCGAGAGTGAACGACAGTGACAATTCAATCACGTAGCCAACAAGGTTTTTGATTCAGTCACAGAGTTATTTGAGTGGCTATAGCAACGGCTGTTTTACGACCAGGGAGCTTACGGGCGTTTACAATTTCATGATGCAAATATGGGCAAGGAGAATTTGTTATTGCAATTTCGATCACAACAATGTCAATGAAGTCAAAATAAAGCTACATTAGCAACTGTAAAAAAAGTATGATTATTCATTATTGCTTGAAGAACCGCAGTTTGAATTCTTGCTGTTCAACTGTTGTGTTTTTAATCATACATAAGTTTTGTAGACTGAAGTAAGCGGACCGTTTGTAAGAACTGCCTAATATTAATATACTTATTGTATGGTTATACATACAATCAGACACGCGCATATACACCACGTATTAGTACATATATACGGAGCATGTTACACGTGTTTATCATTTATCATCACAAAGACTATAGAATATCTGCTGTATACATACATTAAAAACACATTAATGTCTGTATAAACGCTGCATGTAAGTTTATGTGTATAAACGGCTGTATCCACATGTCTGCATATATTAAGCCAAAATACTTGTAAAAATAAGAAATTACACTACATGAATATATGTATATATATATATATATATATATATATATATATATATATATATATACATATATATATATACACACACAAACACACACACACATATATATATTATTAATATTTTATAAATATTGTCATTCTTATCAATACACACAGAGTGACTTTCGAGCCAAAAGCACATACATTTAAGTACCTGCTCTGATATTATCCTCGGTCTGTGTATGAGAATTCCTTCGGGACTGAGACAATTTTCCGTCAGGACCGAGACTATTTGTATTCTCATTTAATTATTAACTAATATTAATTTTATTGATTTTATTATTATTATTATTATTATTATTATTATTATTATTATTATTATTATTATTTTTATTTATTTATTTATTTATTTATCTATGTACGTCTCATCTTTATTGAGAGAGAGACGGAAAGCCGACATTGTCTCTAACTCTGCCCTCTTCAGTAGTTTTGTTATTATTATTATCATTATATTATTACGCTTATCGCTCCGTCCGTTATCATGCTGTGCATCACTAAAAAATGAATGTCATCCTTTAAAAAATTGGTGTCGCTATTGAGGCAAAGCTAATAAAAATGATTTGTCTTTCTTGGCCTTTTGGCTAAGATCAAAGTGTAGTATCCGTTCTTCAGGTGCTACATTTCAATTTCTTTTCTCTCAATGGAAGAGAAATCCTTTACGACTAAGACAATTTTTTCTCCACGTTAAAACCGACCCTGATGTCTAAATCTGTCCCGTGGGGAGGCATTGTGAATAGGTACTATGTTTAATGTAGCAAAGTTTTAATATTAAAAAAGTAACCGGAAAAAGTTATTTCTGATTTAATTAAAAAATGCCCTGGAAATGTCACTTCTTATTAATTATAAAATGCCCTGGAAAATTCCGTTCTGATTAATTATTTTTTGGTTTACTTGCCTCCCCACAAGGGCGGAATTAGACAGGAAGTCGGTTAAAAATTTAGGGGTCTGGTCAATAACAAAAATTAAAATTGTATCAGTAATGAAGGATTTCTCCTCCATTAACTAAGACCAAAAAAGGGTGATTTAAGTCACTGGAATGCTGAAACTGATACTACACTCAGAAATTCATGTTGAAGCTATGGTTGCCTAATCTCTAACCATGATAATGTCGTTATGTATTACTTTCAAAAAGCTGCTGAAAAAGTTTATGATTTAAACATTACTATATTTCAAGTATATTTTAAGCAGTGGGTTATGAGATATGAAGTCAGTTCCGGAAATTACTCAAACCGTTTACGATTTAAACATTACTTCATTTAATGTATATTTTTAACTGTGGGGTGCGGGATATTAAATCAACCCCGAAAATGGATGAAACCGTTTACGGATTACACATTACTTTATTTAATGTATATTTTTAACATTGGGGTGGGAAATATAAAGTCGGTTCCGGAAATGACTGCAACCATTTACGTTTTGGACATTACTTTATTTAATGTATATTTTTTACAATATGTTTGGTGATAAGTAGTTGGTTCCGGAAATGTCTGAAAAAGTTTACGATTTATATATTACTTTATTTATGTATATTTTCAACAGTAAGGTGGGGATTATAAGTCAGTTCCAGAAATGGCTGAAACAGTATATTATTTAGACATTACATTATTTCATGTATATTTTTAGCAGTGGGTTTGGGATATAAAGTCAGTCTTGGAAATGGCTGAAACAGTTTACTATTTAAATATTACATTATTTCATGTATATTTTTAGCAGTGGGTTGGGGATATAAAGTCAATCATGGAAATGGCTGAAATAGTTTACGATTAATACATTACTTTATTTAATGTATATTTTCAACAGTGGGGTGGGGACATGAAGTCAGTCCCGGGATTGAATGAGATGTGCAAATATATACTATCAGAAAGCGTCGGCGAGTATTGAATGAGGTAGGTTGAAACATATAGTAGCAAGATACCCAGCGTCGCCCGGGATCGAATAAGGTAGGTGAACGATATATATTAGCAGAATATATGGCGTCACCCGGGATTGGATAAGATAGGTGAAATATATATACTATGAGTATACCAAGAATTGATTGATTTGTTTGTAATGAAATAATCAGCCTAGGCAATATATCAAAGTTATAATTTCATTAAGAAGGAGCGACATAGTGGGTTAAAATTATGAAAATTAGTGTCGAAATTAGTATCATATACAAGAATTATGAAAAATGATGGAATGTGAGTTACTTGATTGATGTGTTTGTAATGATTTATTACACCCAGACAATATATCAAATATATTATATAAGTAGGAGGGAGAGGCATAATGTGGGTTTTTAATTATAAAAATTATTGTCGAAATTAGTAACATATCCAGGATTATGAACAAAGATTAAATGTGAGTTAATCGATTGTGTGTTTATAATAAAATAATCAGCCCAGGAAATATACCAAAGTAATTATGTTAATAAGAGAGGGCGATAAGGATAGTTTAAATTATGAAAAAGAATGGTCGAAATTAGTAACATATCCAAGAATTATGAAATATTGATAATATGTTATTTAATGCATTACTGTGTTTGCAATGAAATAATCAGACCAGACAATATATCAAAGTTATTATTTTAGTAAGAGGGCGATGATGTGGGTTAAAATTATGGAAAATGATTGTCGACATTAGTAACATATCCAAGAATTATGAAAAATGATTAAATGTGAGTTAATTGATTGGTGTGTTTGAAATAAAATAATCATCCCAGATGATATGTCAAAGTTATTATTTTAGAAGTTGGGTGGGGGTTAGTAATAATAAAGTCTCTCATAGAAGACCAGAATATCAATTTCCCATTAACCTGAACATTTTTCCAAGTATTTTACACATAACTCTTTAGATTAACACAGCTTTATTACTTCATAATTTTAAAAATCTTTAAAATACATAAATCATAAAGATAATTAGTATTAGTATGTTGTATAAACCTCACAAATGATATTTTTCACTTATGCTTATAATGTATTTATATTTGACACTTTTTATAATATATTAACAATTTATTCATTATATAAAATTAAACTCTAATAAAAGTGAAAATTAACAAATATTATACATTAATTATAACAGTAGATATATGCATATTTAATATTTCTATGATTTCGACTATTCTGATTTCACTGAGTACAATTTTAAGATATTTGTAAAGCATATAAATGTATTATTATTATTATGCAAAATTTAGAATCTGAGGCTTCTCATAAAATATTTTAAAGTAGTTTAAAAATTAAGTATTCATATTAAATTTATTACACCAAATTTACCATTAGTATTATAAATTAAACTATTAATGTTTAGAATATATGTGCTCGTTACAATAGTGATAAAACGTGGACGGAGTTATTATGCATCCCTTCCTTTCGTTTTCTCCTCAGTTGATTTCTAATGTCCTACCAATAATGAGTGCTACTCTCTGACCTAATTAATTACTTGAGTCTATCAACTATTTAATCTAGTAGTTACTGATTAAACCAACTTTCCTCTTTCCTACTTATGGCGACACATATCGCAAACGACCACAATAGAAATTATTATTTACAAAATCGTCCAGCTTTTTCTTTTATTTGTATTCTCTTTCAATAAAATATTGTCCTCGATAAAAACTGAAGGTTTCAGTTGCCTGATGAGATTCTCTTAAATTGTAACAATTGATTTATTATCTCGTAATGGTAAGCCTCTTTATTTAAATTAGATAAAATAACATCTTCCTAATTTATTCAGCAAAATTAGAAACCATCGTTAAATCCAATTGTTTTTACTTTTTGATGTTTTAATCTAATATATATATATATATATATATATATATATATATATATATATATATATATATATATATACAAGTACTCCTGTCGCAGCCAGATGGCTGCAACGGGGCTACTTGTACCGGAAAAATATCCAGTTAATAAAACGTTGTTTAGTGAATCGTTATTTTTTGCATAATATTTGCATTTCCATCAAAACATCCGCTGGATCATAAGCTTCATTTCGGTACCCTAAACCGCGTCACATACACAGACAGTAAGTCCAATTTCGAAGGGAGATAATGACTTCCGATGAATACCGGAAAGATATCCAGTAAAAAAACGTTTAGTAAATCGTTATTATTTTTTGCATTTTTGCATTTTTTTTTTACATTTCCATACACCAAACATGGATATAAATATCACTAAAACATTCGCTTGGTCATAAGCTTTATTTCGGTACCTTACTAGCCTGGGTGGGTTGCCTGTAGGCTGAATTACACCGCGTTACACACACAGACATACAGACAGTACGAAAATTTATAAGATATATAAACGATGATTTCGAATTTACACTCTATTTATTATATTACTGATTAGAATTCAGCCATATATTTAACCTACATACATACATAAATTAGCACATAGATTGTGGGAATTAATTATCTAAAAATGCAAATCATTGGAATAAACACTCAGAATATTATGTTGTCCTAAATTCGACGGCTTATTTTTGATTCCCTAAAATGCGCTCATCTTTTCTTAAAGGGACATCTTAACGATACTATATTTAAATAGATATCATTATTGTTAATATGCATGTGTTTTCAATTTACGTTTTCTTCTGCGTAGATGATAAAAATCAGTGCCAGTGGGAGAATTCTACCAAGGAATAAAATAACCCGTGGTATCGTAGGCTTGTATTTGAACCTTAAGTCATAGGGAATTAGCACGAGAAGTGAGGGAAATGAAGTCTATGCATTCAAAACTAGCTGGCATAAACAGTAAACAGCTAGAGACTATTCAATGACTAAAACCTGAATAATGGATTGTGCTAAAGTGGACAACTTGCATTTGTTTGTTTGCAATTTCGACATAATAAAATGCTTTGTAATATGATTTTATCTCACCACCCATGGATTAGCCAGCGACAAAGCTGAACATTTAGCATAATAAAGAAGGATTAAATGTTTTATTTTACGTCAACAATGACTTCGTGATCCATGGAAACAAAAAATCTTGAATGTTGTAATTTTTCAGAATAGTAAAATTTATTAGATATTACTTTACTTGTTTATGAAATATATTATATACACAGAAAGGTAGATTGTTATACACATACAAATACATTTTAAACAAAGAGTGACCATTTATTATCTAACGTGGGAATATTACTTGTGTTTTATTTTACAACTTATTCTTAATTCCCTGACAAGCTCTCAACATTTCTGTTAAAATCACTTTATAACGAATTAAAAAATAAATAAATATAGATAACTATTTTAAAATCTACAGACATATGTTTCGAATGTACGTCCTCTTCAGTGTGTAAAATAAAAAGTACTGCCCAATATAATTCTGCAAGTTATATATTATCGATTATAGCTGTCATATGGAAAGGCTGTCCCCTTTCCATGTAAATTAGAAGAGTATTAGATAGGTGAAAATGAGATTAGGATAAGTCGAGACTCGAACCTTGTAAACAAGGTTAAGCATTGGAATGTAAGAATTTAGTCTATTGTTAAATTCTATTAGAATAGTTGGATATTGTTTGTATCGTAAAAATAATTGATTGTTCATTCTTTTAGAAAACTGAATATTAAAAATGTCAGCTAAAGGATGAACAATGCAAATTAAAAAATATATTGTTAAAAATGGGTTAAATTATTTGTTGAGAATTATTTTGTTGTTAAAGTGTGTTTGGAAAAACATGCATAGCCACGTGAATTGGTCACGTTTAGGAAACATACTTGTGACGTCATAGTCGAAGGGGTAATCTTAATATAGGAGCTAGAGTTAGTAATATCAGGGAGTCAGCAGAAGAGTCGAGAGCAGTTGAGTTGGGTTGAGTTGTAATCAGTTCTTAGGAAGCGAAAGGAAGAACATTAAACTATGTAGATCCCAAATTTGATTTCCTGACGTCATCAGTATTCGACCGGCCCAATAAATAAAGAATCATCATTGAGTTTTTGTAACTGTTGTCACGTTTCATCTTTCAACACTAAAAATGTAATGTGTTAATCATCTTGTAATGAACATTGTGTAACCCTTAAAATATGTATCTTCCCTCCTCTGTGTTAAGAACTTGTGTACATCTCCAGTAAGTATGTATATGAAGTCCCAAGCATCTCAGAACTGTAATATGTATAAATATCGTCTTTCTCCCTCCCGTCATCATTGTTATATATGTGCCCCAATATGAACTCCTCCATCATTTTCTTAAATATGTCGCCAACTATTCAACATTTATCGATTTGATGCTTGTGTCCAGGTCACCCAGACAAGGGTGTTGGAAAAATGAACATCGCGTAATTCCACGGAAACAACTAAGGTCTTTAGTTAAACGAAATAAACACATACACAATGAAAAAAAGTAAAACATACACTCTCACACAAAAAATGTTGATATGCCGCAAAGAAAAAAAACAATAACAATAATAAAAAACACCCACATACGAATATCTATTTAGAAAGGTACGAAAAAAGCTAGACCATTTACAATACTCAATGTAAAAAAAATAGAAGGAAAAGAATTATATACTTACACACACAAAAAGTCACTTAAAAAGACAGATGATATGCAGCAAAATTAAATGAGAACAGTAGTAGAAACAGAAAAAAATAAACACTCACACACGAAAGGAAAGCGAGTTCAGAAGTACTCTTGATAAACTTAATTGAAAAATGAATTGTTTTGTTTTGATACACACACTCACACAGATAATGTGAAGAATAGAAAAACAACAAAAAAGAAAGAATGCATTTGAGATACAGGGACAAATTTGGGTTCATCTATTGTTGTTAAAAATTTTTGTCAATTTGAAATTGTTTTGGACGACTTGTTGAAATTAATCCGTCAATCAAGCTCAAAGTCGCCTGTACTTTTAAGGCCTGTGTTATGAGCAGAGATGTACTTTTGCTACAAAAATAAATTTGTTTATAGTTGAAAATTTCAGCTTTTCAGGTGTGTTTTTTTCTATTTTGAAAAGAAAGGGACAATTTTTAACATACTTTGTTTTTATTGTTGTTGTTGTTACAGAAAGAAATTCTTGAAAAAAGTTATAACTGTAACGTTAAATGTGTATTCATAGTTAAATGTAATAATGTATTTTTTGAAAATGTTCGAACAAATATTGTAAATTGTCTTAAATATATGTATAATGTTATTGTATTTGTTCGTCAGGAATTCAAATCATAAATAAATACATAAATTAAAATTAAAACGCCATAGGAAAATAAAATGAGACGTTAATTGAGACAAATGGTTGGCCTAGAAATAATTAAGAATTTCAGAGCGGGGACAATAGAAAATTACGTAAAAGTGTATTTTGAGAGTTTTTCGGGTGTGATAAGCCAAAAGAGAGAATGTTTCTTTTTGATTTTTGATTTTCGTTTTTGTTTGATGCCCATAACATTTTTCGCAAGAAGTGTAACTTACCAGGCGATAGCATTAGATATGCCCCTGTTAGGTAAATATAGATGGGAACCTAAGATGTTGTATGCTTATAAAGCATGCTGCAGGTAAGGGTACCGAGCAGAATTATAATCTCGGCACAATAAATTAAAAAGGCAGGCGTTTAAGGATACGAGAATTCCTTAGGGTACCAAAGGACTATAAGATTCGGTACCACGCGCACATCATATATAGCATTAAGAAGGGAGAAAAAGTAAAATAGTACGAAGGAAGAAAAGATATAACCTTATAATTTTTTTTAGAGTTGTATGAATGCGGGACAGTCAAGTTCTGAATCTTGAAGGCTCTGATGGAAGAAAAACAAATCACAGAAATCCGGGTCATAGTTACAATTCAGTGCGCAAATAGGAATGTTGGTCAAGGGTTATATTTTCTAAGTCTTTATGGAAGTTCCAAGAGTCCAAGAAAGGAAATCCGAGCAAATCAGTGTGATGAAAAAGTTTATCTTATTAATTAGAAGCCTACCACAAAGATTTAAGTAAATGTGCTTTGATGTAGGTCCCAGAAGATAAAATAGTTAGAAATGAGACAAAGCTTTTATTAGTAGAACAACCAGGCAAGAGAAAGGATCAGGACACATTTGGATGAAGAGTCGTCGGTTTCCTGAGAGGTAAAATGGGACGTCGGTTTACGGCATAAGGGTGGCTGGATGAAGCAGTTGAGATGAATCAGCGGAGGTATACCTACACTCCCAAAAATGAAATGTAAGGAAGATCAGAGAGAGATTCTGATTTAAATAAAATAATAATGAAGTCAATTGGAAAAGGACTAACTAAAGAAGATTGTTGATGGTGCCTGATCTTTTTTAGCCAAGTGGTTGTATAGATATAGAGAACAAATGTAAAGAATTTAAAAATGCGTACATTTTATGAAAATGGGAAGTATAGGGATGTTACAGGGAAAGGCTATCCTCTTTCCGTGTAAATAAGAAAAGTATTAGATAGATGAAAATGAGATTAGGATAAGCTAAGAGTCGAACCTTGTAAACAAGGTTAACAATTGGAATGTAAGAATTTGGTCTATTGTTAAATTCTATTAGAATAGTTAGATATTGTTTATATCGTAAAAAGAACTGATTTTTCATTCTTGTAGAAAACTGAATATTAAAAATGACAGCTAAAGAATGAATAATACAAGTTAAAAATATATTGTTAAAAATAGGTTAGAATTATATATTGAGAATTGTTTTGTTGTTAAAAGTGTGTTTCGAAAAACATGCATAGCCACGTGAATTGGTCACGTTTAGGAAACACACTAACGGTCCATGTGCCCAAACATGACCTTTTAGCCTTGTCAGCGATTTGCGCACCCTCAAGCAGACATGACACTGAAAACGTTCACTTGTTTGGATGAAACTTACAGCAGCGGAACCTGTATCCTCGTGCGCTTTTATGTGATTAACAAAACCTTCCTTAGACAACAGAGGCCGATCACACACCTTACAGATCCAAAAATCTATATGATTGGGCGGCAAGGTTTGGCATTTTCTACATGCTTTCTTGAGCTTTGCTCGGTCTATTTAAAGGTGTTCTGCGCCCTTGTATATTAGTGTCCTCCACGGCTTACGATCATACGCTACAGAATCCTAACTGTCAATAGGAATATGAAAGCTTACCAGACTCTTTTTTATGCTATCACGAAAACGTTTTTTGGGGTGTGTTGGGGTCTTTTTCCAATAAAAAGCTCATCATATGCCAACTGTTTTGGGAGTCGATAGTCTTCAAGCCGGATAACATGACCAGCTCAACGCTCTGGTTCTTAATAACAATGGTAGCAATTCTGTATCTGACCTTATTTAAGATACATGTATCAGGGACAAAGCTATCCCACTTTAAATCAAGAATGTGTCTAAGGCAGTACTGATAGAACCTCTCGAGCAATTCTATATGTGACCGGTACAAGGTCCAAGTTTCAGATGCGTAGAGTAGGGATGGTACTACAGATTAGTTGTCAGAGATAGGTCACCGTCAGAGCAGACTCTGTCTTGTACCCTTCCAAAAGCATCTGATGCCTTACTGATTCTCTGTCTTATTTCCGCATTAAGAGTGCCATCATTTGATAAGGTACTCCCAAGGTAGACAAAGTTTTTTACTACAAGGCGCTTTCCATAGACGAAGATATCAGGTTCCACATACAAATCATCAGGAGCTGGAGTGTACATGACTTTCGTTTTCTTAATGCTAACTATCAGTCCGAAGCAGGTACAAGGATTTGTAAAGAGATTCATCAATAGTTGCATATCTACTGGGGAGTGTGTTACTAGGTCAGCATCATCAGCATACAACAGTATCCTAACAAGTCCATCACCAACAAGTGTGTTGGCTTGGAATCTTGTAAGGTTGACCACATTTCCAGTCGTTCGGAATCTAATATAAACATTCATATCGCAATCGTGGAAACCATACAAGAGCACAGCAGTCAGATAGAGCGAAACAATGTTGGTGCAGCTATATCACCCTACTTCACACCATTATCAATGGGGAATTCTTCCGAAAACCGACCGTTGAAGTTAACTCGACCTTTCATACTACAATGAAGTTGCTTGAACTTATCTGTAAAAGCAGGTGTACAGCCAAATTTTTCCAGCACTTTCCAGAGGGCCTCACTGTTGACTGTGTCAAACGCCTTGGCAAAGAGGCTCAATACATTTTTCCAAAAACTGTCTAGCAGAAAACACCATATCCACAGTACCTCGTCCACCTCTAAACCCAGACTGTGATTCCTGAAGGATATCAGGACATATATACTTTAGCAAGAGCCATGCAAATACCTTTCCAACCGCACTCAGCAGCGAGATACCTCGATAATTTCCACACCCAGACATTGTACCCTTTCCTTTATACAACATAACCAGGATGGCATCTACCCAATCTTGGGCAACCGGGTAACCCTGCCATATTGGCAGTATCAAAGAGTGAACCACACAATGTACATTGGCACCAACATTTTTAAGCAGCTCATCAGGGATACCATCCAGCCCTGGGGATTTGTTCGAGTTTATGTTTAATGCAGTCCACTGTTTCCACAAGAGTCTGTTCAACATCAAGTTCCAGACAAAAGGAACATTGAGGGATACTTTCTATTGCAGCAACATCGACATTAGATTGGTTATGACAAAGACCATAAAAGTGTACATGCCATCGATGCATAATTTCAGCGAGGTTTACCCATCCTTCATCAGGAGTAGTGTACTTGAAGAGGATTTCGCACCATAAGCCTGATAAAGCAAAGTGTAAAATGTCTTAACATCTCTATGATCGTAGGCAGTTTGTACCTCCCTGGACAGGTCAGACCACCATTTGTTTTTTATTTGGCGCACACAACACTGAACCTCAATCCGCACAGAAGAGAAGTAGGCAGCGAAAGCTGGCCTGTTCAGAGGTGAAGAGTTAAGAAGTTTCAAATAAGCTTTCCGACTTCTATCAATTTAAAGGTTATTTTGATTGAAATTATCAGCAAACTAATCTCCATGTCTGAGAACCTTCAATCCAAGAGCTTCAACGCCTTCAGAATATATTGTATTTTTTACTGTCTCCCAATCACAATCTGAGAAATCCACCTGGTCGAAAGCAGATTTCAAGGAACTTCATACGACTGGATCCTTCAATTCGGAAATATCAATACGTTTAGGCACTTTGACTCCATTGAAACGGCTTTTTTTTTCGAATTTTAACTTTCAGTTTAGCTCTTACCATTAAATGATCAGTACCACAGTCAGCACCACTCATTACTCTAACTTTGCAAAAAATTCCAAGATCACTACGTCTACACAGTTTGTAATCAAGCAAATGGCCATGTTTAGATTGGGGATGGAACCAGGTCTCCTTGTTTTCCAGGTGGAAAAAAGTGTTGGTGATAACAAGATTTAGTTCACTGTAGAGATGGAGAAGCAGCATACCACTTGAATTGACTCTACGAATGCCATATGGACCCAACAGAGACCAAGTATTATTGTCTGGTCCAACTCGAGCATTGAATTCACCAAGAACCACTAAGCTCTCAGCACTTGGCAAACCGATCATAACAGATCTAGGCATATGATAAAAAGAAAGTAACATCGTTTTCAGACGAAGTAAGAGTCAGCGCATAGACAGAAAGAGCATTTATGGAACGGCCAGCAGTAAGGGGGATTCCCTCAAATACACACACACACATATACACACGCAAGCATATGTATATATATATTTATATGTTATATATACATATATATTTATATGAGGAAGTAGGGGTCATCATTCCTTCGTCTGTTGAAGGTGTACGAGTTTGCAATGTTCATGTGCAGACGTTTTAATTACCCAAGTTCCATTAGCAGACATTTGACACCCAACCTATTTTTGTATATTATAAACGACCAACCCTCAGCTGTCAACACGACAAAAGAAAACTAGTTCGTTCAACAACTTCCTTTTTGTGTCCATTCCCCGGGCGTATCAATATATAAAATGTGTGCGCTTAAAAATTAGAAAGAAAATAACAATATAAAAACATAAAATATCTAGTAAAGTGGTTTGAGAAAATATTTCCTGCTGCATTCATATTTTGTTTTCTTGTGAAGCACCCCTCAATCTTTGTTAATAAAAAAGATGAGAACTCAGCACGATTTCAGTTCTTATCTAGATATTAACACCGTTACTACTAACTACTTGACTATTTACCAAAGTCATTATCCACGCCCAGCTCTTGTCTTGTAACAGCATTGCCCTGTGGAGATTGCACAGTTTTTATTAGCTGCAAGCTGTTAACATTTTCCCCTATGCAAACGTAGTTTATATTTAGAAAAAATTATTTTGTCACTAAGTGTTTTACTCGGTATAACGTTTATATCGTTTGATAAATCGTCATTCAATTATGTCAACATATGACTACTGACCTAACTTAGAACTGACTTAGATCTAGGGTATCTAACTCAATCACAGGAAAAAAGGTGAAAATTCCATGTTAGTGATTACATCGGTTTTGTTCATCGTATATATTCACTACTTAGCCAATATTGTTACCAACAAAGACCCACATTTTATGTCTTCAAATATTTGTCACAATCGAATCTTTTATGTAATTTTAACTCTTGAATCATCTAAAATTTATCTATCGATCCAATGCTTTTTGATAACACTACTACGAAACAGAATGTTTGTCTGTTTAGATATACAGTGTTGGATTGCCAACATTTCCATGCCATAATTAGTTTGGTGGGTGTTTTTTTTTGTTTGACGACATATCCACCCTTTTCAGTTTATTTAATGCCGAATCCAGTTATTTTGAAAGAAGTTTTTATGTTTCAAGTTCTTTATATCTTACAATATTTACTTATTGAGCTCAGTTTGGTTGTTTTGTTTTATGACATATCAACACATTTCGAGTTATTTAATGCCGAATTCAGTATAGTACATCAAACCCTCTTCATATCGCATTCAGTTATTTTGTAGATGGTCTTTTTATTCTTCAAACTATTTGTATCTTCAATCAATACTTTGAGGTGTTTGGATGTCTTGTAGTGAGTTTTGTTGTTTATGTTCACAGCACTACATAATTTTAATAAGTTTTGCAATGGAAGGGAGAAATAGATTACTGTATTGATGGTCTGTTGTTTAGTACATTTAAAGTTAGTAAACCAGTCAGGAAGTGGAGTGAGGTGGGAGGAATAAGGAAAAGGGGACAAAGGAAAGGAGGGGTATTTTTGGTTTTGGTTTTTCAGAATAATATTAAGTTTTGCAAACGGGAATAGAAAAACAAAAAAAAAAATCAATGTCAGGTGCATTTCATCTTAGGAAGCCAATATCTTCAGACAACCTGATATGGTAGCACCAGGTTACATAATTATGGAAATATATCATACAATATGGAAAAGTAAGGTGCAGATAAGATTTTGACACATCTTTATGTTGTTAGGCGGGGTCAGGGCTGGACTAACCATTAAACTAAATAAGCACGTGTTTAGGGTGCAAAAGGAGTGGGTGCATCCAAGCCAATTTAATAGCCAATTATCAATAACGTAAATGCTGAACATACACATTAAAACTGAAAATAGGCAGTTAAATGTTCAGTACATGGCTTATAATGTATACGGGAAATGGTTTGATTGGACCTATATGACCATTGTATTACTTTGGATTAACGCATTTTGTAGTTTATGTTATCTTGGGGATTACTGTCTTTACAAGCTAATCGGTCCTGGATATGACCTTAAACTATATCCAGTGGTGAGGTCCCAGCTTTTGGGAGTGTGGAGCCACCCTTTAATTTCCATTACTCCCAGGTCCACTCTGACCCGGAGTGGTAGTACCTGTTAAGGTCCTAGCTATGGTTTAAATAGAAACGGACTTGAAAACAACAAATATATTCTATTAAAAACTTTTTTTCAATCTATGTATTCGGCATTAAATAACCTAAAAAGGGTTGATATGCCGTAAAACAAAAAACAACTTTACAAGCAATTACTAAAACGGTAAGAAAACATGGTTCCTGGCATCTTCTTAATATTACAGCCATGGATATTACCTACGTAATTACATCTCAATCTACTTCCTTATCTACGTCCGATTACTCTAACACATTAATAAAAGATAGCTTATGATTATATATGCTTCAGTTTTACTGATTTTTAATCTAGAAGGTTAGCTACTTTATGTAGTACCATCTCCTATTTAGTTTATTCGTATATGACAGAACTGCCCGGCGTTCAGCATGCTCACTTCTACATTTTGTGATTATTTGCGAATACTAGGTTATTTATGTGGAAACGTTCTTATTTAAGCGTAGCATTGAGTCCATTCTCTATGAAAAATTTCAAGCCATTGGTAATTTCTGTTAAGTACAAATGTGAAGGTTATACAACCCTTCTCTCATAATAGTGTTTCCGCGCAGGGACCCTACACGGAGTATCCGATGTCTCCTCAACTGAATGGAGACATATATATATCGTTTATTCTATTTTCCAGTGTGAGGATGGAAAAGCTTTACTGCAGTAGTCGTCCTATTACCTTTTCTGATATATTAACTCTGAAGAATTTTTACTAATAGTGCATACAAAAATAACTCCAGAAATAAACAAATATGCCATTACTGATTAACATCAAAAAACTTTTTTACTTTATCCTTTCTCATCTGATAATGAACTTTGCGGAATTTTTCTACGACTGCATATAATAAGAAAACTACAGATGAAAGGTCGGGTCATTAATGTCGAAACTGAAACAGTTTTTATCAAACTTCTTTTCTTCCTTACGTGTGCTTATTTTGTGATTTTTTAAACTAAAAAACAGAAATAAAACATAAAATAAAAATTTAAAAGAGAAGAAGTGCAAAAAGCAAAAACAAAAACAAAAAGAAAGTGAAAAGTCACTCTATTAAAAAAAAAAAGGAGGGCGTTTTACTTGAGGCAAGTCGACGGATCAATAAATGCCGTGAGGTAAGGTGATAACCAAAAGGTTGAATTTGGCAGCTTTGATCTAGTATACACAATTCCACTATGTGAAACAAAGTTAAGTCACGCAAGACTATTTTGTTCCAGCACAGAGTTAATGATTACAATGTTTATATTGGCCACGATAGTTTGCGTTAGCAACAGCAACAATAATGGTCACGTGGTAAATACAGGACGGAATTAAAGAATGTAGTCTTCTTGAATCGTTAATAAACTAATACGTTCATGAGCCATTTTATTAACAACTAGCGAACATATCAATAAGATGACGGGCTCATAAGATTGGGACACACATGAACTTTAATGAAAAGTAAATATTTCAAAACAATTAAAAGTATTGTCATGATGGCTAACAAAAACTTATCACAGCATCAAACATTGGGTATTTGAAGGCGTGCATTTTAATGTCAAAAGACTATATTGTACATATTTCGAAAATTAACGTTATTTAAAGTTTTTTTTTAGAATGAATGTTACTTAATTTGAGAATTACCGTTTATCATATTCTGAGAATTTATATTTGTCGAGTTTTGAGAATCAAAGTTGTTTAAATTTTCAAAAGCAATATAATGTTGATTAATTCAGTTATTGTCAAAATCAATTACATAATACTCAATACAATCATGGTGTATATTTAATTAACTACATAACTATATTTCAGTAAGATATTTTATCATTTGTTGGGAGTATGTAAAATTACCTACACTTGTTTAAGAATAGAACTATAGCATTTTAAAATTGTTAATGCTCTCGTGTGGAAATCTCAATAATTCTCTTACGAACGATGAAAAATGCTCAAATTCTGAGAATTAACAAAAAAGTGACTCCAGTTTGAATTCATGGAATCTGTTTGATTTGTGTAATTAAATGATAGTGTCAGTCTTATTGAATGCGCGAAAAAACATTTTAAGTCGCTTATTCTTCCTTAGCGGCTCTTTCATAAGAAGACGGATACGTATGACACACTTGCACCTGTTACAAAATGTCAGTTCCATATTCCATATTGCCTAAAATGATTAAAGAACACTTCATGTAAAAGATATACACGTATTTCTTATGTGTATACTTTATTTAATACGCGCTTACAGTAAAAAGCAACCAATAAAACAATGATGCAGCATTATTAACAGATTAATATTCGGAAAATGCGTCATAATTTTGTAGGAAGGTGCATCTTATTAGAAAGTTAAAAAAATAAACTGATTTAAAAATATAACGAATATATTAATTGAGTTGCGACATTTTGTAATGGGAATGTTTACCTTCATACAGGATATAAATTCCACCCACGTTCTGCTTGGAATAATTTCACTGTTTATTAAAGAAAAAAAAGCTGTTTTAATTATTTTACGCTTCTATTGGATATCTTATTTCTTTTGTGAAAGTGCAGGAAGAAAATTAGTAACTTCGAAAATATCAATTTAATCGATAAATTCTGGATCTGGAAACATGTTGCGAATTTAAATATTCTGTATACTCTCACTGCATGTGCAAGCGTTAAAGTATTTACACATTGATGAGAACATATATGTATAATGCCATGTTCAATGCAGATTCTTATAATAATAATAATAATAATAATAATAATAATAATAATAATAACAACAATAATATTAATAATAATAACAATAACAATAATAATAATAATAGTAATAACAACAACAATAATAATAATAACAATAATAATAACAATAATAATAATAATAATAATAATAATAATAATAATAATAATAATAATTCAACCACGGTAGTTCAAGTTAATAATTTTATTATATCATAATTAGGATCATTTAATTCATTTTTATGTAAATTATAAAATTATTAATTCCATCTACTAACTAACTAACTAATGAATTAATTTTATTCAAACAATTTTCACTACATAAATATATGCAAATAATAGGGGGGATATAAGTTCAATCCAGCGACTGACACCCTTTCTAACTCAACAATAAACATCAACATATGCAAATAATAAATAAAATATTTATCAATATTCAGATTTTATTTTTAGCTGCAATATTTTAAGTCTAAAAAATTATTTTTTTTTACTTTACTAGAATATCTTGTTCTTTACTTTTCCAGGTTGAATTTCTTGTCCTTTACTTTTCCAGGTTTAATAAAATCTTAAGAATATTACTTTTCATGCGCGCATTTTTCCATATAATAATATATTGTTTTGTTCACATTTCATATAATATGAGGCTAAAATCCGGTCACAAACAGTAAACCTATGTGACACCATTAATATCCAACTACATGTCTTAAATTGGTATTAATCATACTTACATTGAGTTCCTGAGTTATTCCTCTTGTGATATTTCGATTATAAGACGTTTTATCCGATTAAAATGTCAATATAATTTTACATAAGCGACATAAATCTTATGAAGTACAACAGCAAATTATGATATTCCTGATTCGATGTTATTCGCACAATAAAAAAGGAATGCAAATCTATTACATCGATTACATATCATATCACATATTTGTATCTATTATATAGCTAAACATAGTTACTTTTTCCATGGATAATTTCAGTAACCAATCACATTGTTTGGTGTGTTAGAAATGAGGGTAAACTATCTACTGTAATTATTTAACGTTTCTCTTTTTATTAGCCTCCAACTACAATGTGCACGTAATTCTAAGAGAGAAAAGGACACATAGCCTAGGTGACTCTTAAGCACATGGGAATAGATAGGAAGACAAACTCCAGAGACGCTTGCGTCACTTAACAGTTTTGTCATCATTAAGGCATTTTTTCAGCACCGTTTGCATCAACATCCGACTTAATCTCCTTAAAATCAAACCGTTGTTTGTTTCCTCGTCCCACGTGACGTCATTTCCGGATATAGCTTTGAGAGATAAAGTCATAGAGGCAAGATTATCTGTACCTTTACTTTGTGACAAACTATTTTCAATACATTCTTTCACTTTTCCTTTTTTTTCCACACTCAGCCGAAGTCGTTCCAACTCATACAACCACGCTAAAAGCTATTCAAACAAACACAACACAAGTCATGAAATAGTAATAATAATAATAATAATAAGAAGAAGAAGAAGAAGAAGATGAAGAAGAACAAGAACAAGAACAAGAATAAGAATAAGAAGAACAAGAAGAAGAGGAAGAAGAAAAGATGGGGAGAAAGGATGGAAATAAAAAATAATAACAATTACTTTGTTATAGACAAAATATAAGTTTAGTATGCCTGTAGCATAAAACTTTCATTTTCCTTGTGCCTTATTGTTCGATAGATATAGTTATTTTGTTATTTTTTCTAATTGAACTGGGATTAACTTAGTGTATTTTCATATCTATACCTGGATTTAATGTATATTTTTCTGAGGTCCTCACATTAGTCATGATGCTATATTTTAACTTTGAACTTGGTGTAAATTCCCTATCCCGCGGCTGACATTTGATACAAGAAAACTAATATCGTCTGAAAAGTGATTGTCCACAAAATTATTTATGCTGTATTCATGAAACCTATATACATGATTATCCCGTGAAGTTATTTACTGCATTATCTGTGTATTACTATTCACGTATATACACATATATCCTTATATATTGTAAAAGTGACCTTGATATCTGCGGAAACGTCTCTACCAAATGGCTGTCACTTTTGGATTTAAATCTTGACAGTTGATATATCGGGTGTTCGGATCTGTGATAAACATTCGCTTTGATTTTTGCCAGAAAAAATAGCTGCAGGCAGTATTTGAGGTGATTTGTATACTCCATATATGCGAAAATATACATTTATAATCAAGTAATGTTATTTTTGATAAGTTAATATGCATGTGTCGTTATATTAAACGCTAGCAATTACTGCGAATTGGTTTCGATTCGAGCTGATGGCAACTAAGACATATATATATATATATATATATATATATATACATATATATATATATGTGTGTGTGTATGTGTGTGTGTGTGTGTGTGTGTGTGTGATAGTGCCGAAAGATTTTTACTTTACGAATATTATTATAATGGTTATTAATATGTAGAGAAAACAATTATTTATGTTCAAATGTTTGAATTGAAAATGGTGTTAGTTTTCATAACTAGCAAAAACAAAAATGCTAAATTGCTGTACATTTAGGAAATAGAAATATACGGTGCCTTTAATAATTTTTTATACGTTTTGGCATAGGCATTTAAAATTGTTGTAGACTCTTGAAAATTTAGTATATTGTTTCTATATATCTTATGAGATGATTGAACAATGTTTATGGTTTTCGGTTCAAATAAACAGCTACAACAGGAAGTGGAGTATATATATATATATATATATATATATATATATATATATATATATATAGTTTGATTATATATATGAAGTTTGATAGTCACAACTATTGAATTTAAAAATGTAATCTTGACGCGAGGACACTTTAGTAGAAAGAATAACATTATTTTTTATACTGGGGAAAATTCTACAGTAACGTATGGAATAATTCAGACTGGTTTAAGAAATCTTTACTTAATTTAGGGTCAGTTATTGAGTAGTATAAGGGATTCGAGGAAGGCAAAGAAAACTGTGAAAGATTACACGAGGACTGGAAGGAGTAATTAAGGTCAGAATACTAGAGTTCATTAGTCGAATAGAGAATTTTTTGGATACAGACTGTCGTATGTCTGTAGAGCGAATAAGAGCAGAGTTTGATGTCGGTGTGGGACCTGTACACACAATTATTCGTGAGGAACTGAAGATGCGGAAGATTTGCGCGAAGTTTGTTCCAAGAGTGGTCCAACCTTGTCAAAGACTATTTGACCATGTGAGGCATCAAGACCGTTCCTTCACCTATAGTCCAGACCTTGCCCCTGTGACTTTTGGTTGTTCCCTAAGCTTAAGGAAAACGTTAGAGGCTGTCGTTATGAGACAATTAAAGAGATGAAAGAGGCTGTGATGAGGGTCATTAGGACGCTAATACGATACAATTTTCATGGGGCTTTCGAGAAATTGTTGAAGCGGCACAACATGTGAACTGTAGGCTTAGGAGTTTATTTTCAAAGGGATATAGTTTCATGTGTGCACTATCAATAAAAGTGCCCATAAGAAAAATGGCTGGAAACTTATTGAAGGCACATTGTACATTACAAAAATCAGCAAAGATCTTTAGGCTATGTGTTGTGATCACGTAATGGAAAAATAGATTTTAAGACGTAGACTTTTAGTTATGAGGCAAATCAGTTCGATAAGTAATGCATGAGCAGACAGGCTTGGTTTTTGGACAGGGCACCCAAGGAATTCAAAATAGGGCGACTTAAATAACTGTAATCTCATACAAAGCGTGCCAATTCTGGAATGAAACCCAGTGAAGAATAAATTAATTTATCTAAATATAATTGGAGCCTTGGCGTTTTCACTTCAGAGAAAAACACCTTTCAGTTTAGGACGCATTAAAGGCAGATTTCAATATGTTTTTGTTGGTGTTTAAACTGGGAACGATGTCTATAAAGTGCTAATAATATGTATACACACATCAACACACAATAGAGCATATACTAGAAGAAAACGTATACGGGACCTTTAAAGAGACTCATTGTAGAATATACATACATACACCTATATATATATATATATATATATATATATATATATATATGCATAAAATGTGTGCGTATGTGTGTGTATTTCCCTAAAACCTATGGCCTCGGTTGGGAGACTAAAACTTACTGCTATGTTTTCGAATGATCTGAAAAACAGCAAGGGGGAGAATTGATTCCAAATATTTATCAGAGATTATATTTTCCTCTTTTGGAAATGGGGTACGATTATAAACATCTCCAGTATCAAATAATCCTTATAAACTATAAAATTTACTTCATGCATGAACACCAAAGAGGGGAAATGTAACATATGAGGCATACTTAGAATCACGTCTCCCCTTGCTGTTATTTTTGATCATTTAAAACCATAGCATCATGTTTTAGTCTCTCTTCAATAAGGTCAGAGGTTTTTGGAAAATATCACATATTTTCTAATTCATACGTATACTATAAAAACAAATTTTATGACTGTAAAAAAGTACCAAACATAGTCTCTGGATGATGGATGATCACCTTAATATGTACGTTTTAATAATTATATACATTGTGAGGATTTTTTTTGATTTTTTTATTTTTTTTATTATTATTATTATTATTATTGTTGTTGTTGTTGTTGTTGTTGTTGTTGTTGTAATAATAATAATAATAATAATAATAATAACACTTTTAAGGCTTCGCATAGAAATAATTAAAGACAGCTGTGGTATAAAATGGGATGGAAATGGGGGATGGCACGGGAGTACAGGACTAGAAGATGATGACTATATATATAGGTATATGGTATATACAATAAGTATGGATAAAATGACGAGAGAGATAATATTTATTTTTATAAGCTTACAAAAATCTGTTCCCTTCAAAATAATGGCCTCTCACATCTACACACTTCTTCATGCGTCTCTTCCAATCCTGGAAGACCTTCTCAAAGTACTTCTTCGGTAGTCCCTTCAGGTAATTTTCCGGTGCCTCTTTCAGCTCTTTAGTTTACTGAAATATAATTCCCCTGAGGCTGTCTTTCATGCGTGGGAACAGGAAGTAGTCGCATATGGCTAGGTTAGGGCTGTAGGGTGGGTGATATACCACTGTCATTCCACTGTCGGCCATTCATCACTCCTCTATTGATGGTGCCTCTTCTTCCTCATTTTCTCCCTGACCTTTTTTAGAACAGTAAAGTAATATTCCTTATGACAGTTTGACAGTCTGACATGAATGAGGCCCTGGGAATCAAAAAAAAGGGATGAACATTGCCCTCTCTTGTGACCTGCTTATATTTACCTTCTAGGGCTTGCAGGAGGATGTGGGTTTCACTAGGCACTCTCACGTTTGCTCTCAGAGTCGTAGGTGAAGACGCAACTCTCGCCGCAGGTCCCTACCTCACTCAGGAAATCGTAATACACTTCTATCATTTCAAGAATATCTATGCAACATTCCACACGAAACTACTTCTGGTCGTCGTCAAAGATGTTTGCACGATCTAGACACAGACTTATCAATCACAATGTCAGAACTGTCGGGAATGTGCCAATACTAATAGTAACAGTTTCAGATATCATCCTCTCAGTTATCCTATGGTCTTGAGTCACTAATCCTCGCACCTTTTTTCTTTGTGTGCACTTTTCGTGCTCCAGATCTAGGTTCATTCTCAAGCTGTTCATTTTATCCAGAAAATCTGTTAAACCACAGATAGAAACCTGCTTGACTCATCTGTTCATCCCCATAGGCCCCCTGTAACATTCCATAAGCATTTTGTTTAGTTTTCCCAAAGTTGACACAAAACTTGATGATAACATTGTTACTTCTTTCCCTGCATTTTGTCAAGAGCTCACAGATCCGCATATCTAATCAGGCTGGTACCAAAATTAACACCGCTGCGCTTAAACCTACAATGAGAGATAAGTGTCAGTAAATCATTAGGTAGACTATATGGATATGTTCTTCATCATTATGTAGCAGTTTGATCAAATCACACTTAATGTCTCTTCTGACATTTTCTCGTTACTCATTGAGCATACCTCGTATATATATATATATATATATATATATATGTGTGTGTGTGTGTGTGTATGTATGTATCTGTGTGTATATATATATGTGTGCATATATACGTTTATATATATGTGTGTATATATACGTTTATATATATATATATATGTCAGGTCATGTCATGTGCTACTGGTACCTTGTAAACCAGTACTACCTCCCTCATGGTCGGGTCACCGGCGACTAAACTGGTTCCCCCACCAGACTTGTTCGGTGAGGAGGGCGGCTAGTCTCCATGAAGGATTAAAAACAAGACCTTCCAAAGGGCGAATGAACTCTTTTTCTGGGTCAACGGCCAACTAGCACCGTGTATATTTGTGTGTGTGTATATGTGTATTGGGGTGGAGAGGGCTCCCGTAAGCCGTGGTGAAGGCAACCATTCAAGGAGAAGCAAATCTCTGATTTAAAAAACCATAAAGCGGAAGACCATTACCCGCATTAAGCTGGTCTGCAGTTTAATTTGTTGCTGGCTATCTTGCTCTTGCTTGTTGCTGGATCTCAACATTTTTAACCGAGAGAGAGATTAGCTGTCGTACAAAGCTAAGACTCTGTAACATCATATTTGTATAGATACTCCCTCAGGCATTTAGGCTCATTTTTTTTACAAGGGTTTCACCACTTATCAAGGCCCGGAGATGACTCGAGGGTAAGGGTTAATAGGTATACATTAGTCATTGTGATTTTAGCATAGTAAACAGTGGGAATTTTGTAACTTGGATTACTTAGGGGGAAGATTCAATTAGAACTTGTTCACATTGGACATTTTCTTTTTTTTTTCATAGGTATCACCACATTATCAAGGCCAAGAGGCCACTCAAGGATAAGGGTTAAAGAGTGTACAGTAGAAATTGGACAATATAATAATCATTAGTAATGAAAATTTGTTAAATTTGATAACTTATATGGAACGGCTCATCAAGAACTTATTTACGTTAGACTTGAAGACAACCATATTGTAGTCAGCCGGAAAGCAGGAAAACGGAAGACAATTCCACAGGCGTGCAGTTCTAATAAAAAAGCTTTGTTCATGGAATATACGTTTAGGTTTAGGCACAGATAAAGAGTGGGGGGAATTATTGATAGTGTTTACAGCTAGACGAGTGTTTCTTGTGAAAGTTTTGCGAGGGGGGACCATAGATTGAAGCTCAGTCGAACACTTTCCATGAAAATAACGATACATCAGAGACAAACTCGCAACATCTCTTCTGTGAGATAGAGGTTGCAAGGAAGAGAAAAGGACATCTCCTACGAGGCTACGAAGTCTATTTTGAACTCTATCAAGGCAGGACAAGTCCTTTCTAGCAGCTCCTGCCCAGATGTGGCAACAGTATTCCATCCTTGGACGTACCTGGCTCTAATATAGATAGAGAATTGCATCAGCAGTGAGATATCTACTGGATCGATAGAAAGATCCCACCATTTTTCCAGCGGCCTTGGCAACAAATTTGATGTACGTGTTCCATTTAAGATCAGGAGTAATGGTCAAGCCCAGAAGCTTGTCAAAACTTGAGGCCTCCTGAAGACGAGAAATGGATTTTAAATGTCTGAGGGAGTGGCACTCGTCTGACAAGACGTTGCAATCATCATATGTATATATATATATATGCATTTTATTAAGTAGCTGACCGGACACACTATAGTTTTAGGAATAAGTCTTGTTAATCGCTGTACGAAACAAATGTCGTAGTCAATGCAAGTGTTTCTAGAGTGAGGTTTGCATTCCTTCTGAGTCTCTGCGATATGACTTAACCAGTCAGTCACCATCTATTAGTAGTAAATGATTCGAATGTACTCATATGAATTACATTACTTCTGGGCTAAAATTTTCCGTAAAATTTAGGTTTCATATGTCCTGTTTTTAAAGATCTGAAATAATTTATTAAAGTTTTCCAGAGTCCTTTTATACTCAATCCTTCCTAGCCATGATTACATTTGACACTGGTATTTCTGACCATGCATTCAGAAATACTCTCATCGGGGAATGCTGTAATATCGGGACAAGAATGACAAACGGGTCACATAGTACTTCCATTAGAGTCTCCTCAGTATTTTCCGTAACGTCTGTAGTGTGTCTGGGTATCAATTGATTTCAATGACTTTTCCATGGAAAAGTGTTTCCATTTAATGTCATATACATCCGGTCGTTTTTATATTGGTTCATATACTTTCTTCCCGAATATTATTCCAACTGTAAAATTTATGAAAAGAAGTGTGTTCCCTGCGTCATAGACTTTAGCCATCCATTTTTCTTCTATTGATTGTTTCTTTTATGCAATAGGAAACTGCGTATCAAACACAGAACGTAATTTTCTTGCGAACATCAACTCTGCTTGCAATCAATGTGACATCGTATTCAGGTTCGGCGTGATTCTGTGAGTTCCAACTATTTCTGAATATTTCACGCTTTGATTTTTCATCAGAGGTCGTTTAAACGTGCCCATACATTTTTTCGTTATTGCGCTCCATCTTGGATGATAAAGTGGCATTGTAATGGGCTTATAAACACTGATTTGTAATATTCCTCAAATTCTTTTTTCCATTTAATCGCCCAATCCTCGCTGACTAAAATTCTCGGCGAGCCGAAAACGACAAAAATGTCGTTGTTCTTTTATAGTATCTTTTGCAGTCGGGTGTCTGCAGTTAACAGCTTTCGGCTTTTGCAGTCGGGTGTCTGCAGTTAACAGTCGGGTGTCTGCAGTTAACAGATTTCTTTTGCAGTCGGGTTTCTGCAATGAACAGCATTGTGAAAAACAAGTATTACGCGCCATTTATAGATTCTGCATATTCTGTATGTTAGCTACTTCATGGGACATACATCTTTGGCCATTGTTGCTGCAAGTTGGCATCTTCTTCGTTGTTTCACGACATTTAGTATGTCTTGGTGCATCCAAGGCTAAATTAGCTAATCTTGCATGAATGAATTCAATCGTAAAATCCCTGGATGGTCCGTGTAAAACTTTAGGATATTCTCGCTTGCAGATTATCGACATTTCTATTCTATCTGTGTATAGAAATGTATCTTCACATATAGAAAATTGTGACACACCATTTTCTTTTTTTACTTTTCTCGTTCAGCCATTTCTCTTTTTATGTTATCAACGAAATAATCATTGTTCGCTTCATTTGTATTTATTTCTATCATAACTGGAAGTGATCCTTAGTATTACATAATAGACTCCACAATTAACTTTCGCTATTATTCTTTCTCTGAATAGTCCCGTATATCTAGGTACCAATCATTAAAAACCTATCAGCGTGACCTATCTTCCTTGAAGGTATATATTCTATTTTTGAATTAAAATTAAATATAATTACACCCAACGATGTAGTCAATTTGCGTTTTTACGAACAAAAAATTGTTATCAAAGTATAAAATGCAGAATAAAATTTATTTTCTATAAATTCCATATGGGACACTTCCAGCGTAAATTCATGCAGAACTCTCCTTTCCGATTGGACTAATTTCATTCTGCGAGCAGTAATACTCTAGAAGCATGTGTTATTGCTTTTGTACATCCATACTCTAGTTTTTGCAGTAGTACAAAACCAGGTTATTATTACTAGCATGTAATAAACGCTGTTTTTCTACTAATCGAAATGTGGTAACGATAGGTCTGTTAAGAAACAGCATTTTATTTCTTTAAAATTCTGTTTGCATTTTTCTGATCACAACTATTTTGTGTCCTCTTAACAAACTTATTTAACAGAGTTCTCATATCGTATACTGTAATGTTTTTCGCGAACCAACTGACGTGGTGTGTATTTTCAGTTGCAAAAGAGGCCAAAACAAAGATAAGGAAATACCTCCAACTCGCCTTTTCTTTTGTACAACGGAATTTATTTTTTCATCGCTACGACTATGGTTTCACCAACGTGATTTAGAACGTCCCTCACGTCTATCACAAATCTCGAACGTTATGACGTATCTCATAAGATCTTGTACGTTATCTCGTCTTTCTCATGATCGCTGTATTTCTCTTTTTGTAGCCTTTTTTGCCCACAACTCACATCACATCGAAAGCATTTACAAACGCTCATCCGCGATATATTACAATCGTTCACATGATTTCACAAACTCAATAAGAATTTAAACCCTTTTCACAGGAAAAACAAAAACCAAGAACAAAAACTCAAGTCTACAAAAACATGAACTAACGAACACAAATAAAATGCCCCATTTCATTGTAGCTATGATTCGTCAGAAATTCCTTCTTTTCTTTTATTTTTCGTTTAACTTCAATGTAAAACATGAAAAGGAATCGAACGTATCCCGCCATATATGTAAAGACAACGTTTTACTAATGTGAAAGGAACAAAATTAGTTAATTATTCCTATAGTAAGAATGCAGTTTTTTCAGACATTTTACTAAATACGTGTCGAAATGCGTCAGCCTCGTTGTCCAAAATTAAAATTTCAAATGTCAACAATTTGTAACAAAGCAGGGAAAAGCAAAGAAAGACTACAATCACGCAACATTGGATAGTATTTGATGTGTTCTGTATTGAGTTTTTAAATTCACCGAACTGAAACAGGGCATTTTTATTTTAACAATAAAGTCAGTTTATTGCGTGCCCACAGTTTACATGAAATGTATGCTATGTTGTTCAATGTATAGCCAGACACGTTCGTTACTTTTTTGTGTCTATTTTTCTTATTTTCTACTACAATTCTCGATTTTCTACCTTTTCTATGAGTCTTATTAATATTTTTTTTCTTGTACTCAATAGAGTTCCACGCTGAATATTCATCAATTACTTTAACCTGAAGATAAGCTTCAAACATATCTAAAGTGAAAAACAATCTACAATTGTGTGTTTGTGTAGAGACTTAAAACTTCTGGAAAAAGCGAGGAAATTCCCTTTTCGAATTCCCGATAAATTTCACTATTGGATTAACTTTATTTCTCTCTTAGATATTAACTTGGTTACAGAAAAAAATAACCGGTTAAAGCTATAAATTAATAATAACAATATAACCCAGTCTATAGCGAGTAAATTCTTCTGAACGAGGTAGTGCATACACTTTTTTATTTTGGAGTGTTTCGCATTAAGAAAATTAAACATTTTAGTTCTCCTTTAAACTTTATTTTGTATCTGTTATTCCTCTGATATATTTTCCTGTGTCCGTAAGTCGTCTATGTATGCATTAGCCAATGTAAGTTTATCCATGTATTAAATACATTGTCCTTCCCTGTCGTTAGATCTTATTAAACATTTTTTAGACATTTTTAGATATCACTCGATAATTCCGTTAATATAAATGATCCACGGTGTACGGTAACCATGTCTGCATGCGTGGCAAAATAATCGTTCTCGGGTTTTCAATAATTAAACACTTATATTCGTGCATATAACATACTTTTTTTAGCGAACATTTTGGACAAAGTTACTATCGTTTCACTAAATCGTATGCCTCTCCAGATTATTTGGAAGGGTCGTATTTGCATATTTAGTATTCTTTTTAATCACAAGTTTTGAAACAGTAGTTGGAGATTTTCTTCGTCGGACAATTTTTGTATCTTTTCGTAAATATGGTTTAAAACCTACGAAAATAAGCTGCAAACGTTGAATCAATATCCGGGTAATATTTAAATTCCATAAACCAATTTGAAATTCGTCCAGCCGAAAATATCCTCAAAAATTTATTTATTTTTTATCCGTTGTTTAAAAACTTTCTATGGTTGTTGATATTGTTTTTATTGTTTATAGTTGTTTGATTTTTGTTTTAGTTTTCCAATTGTTGTTGGAATTGTTTTTGCTTGTCTAATTCTTATTATCAGGCTTATTTTATAATCTTAATTGTTTATTGAAATTAATGTTGTCGGGTGGCCTGCGGCACTTTAGTGAATTTTGAAAGGTGTTCCCTTCTGTAACGTATTTACGAGAAAAATATTACTCCAATTAAGGTACACAATAAATCTTTTTAAAACAAATAACATGATGGAGCAAATTGGTACTTTCTGTAAGAAATGGATTCTTTTTTTTAAATACGTGCTTTGTAATAAATTTTATTTTTGACTTGCGAAGTCGTTTGCATTAGTTTGTCGTTAATCTTTTTTCTAAACTTCTGAGTTCGAATACTAAATGGCTTGTGAGATATTTTGTGAAAGGGATGTATACCGTTTGCAGTATCTGAGCGCTGTTGCACCAATTCAGGTAATAAACTTTGTAAGTTGCGGTACGAAACGAATGTCGTATTCGAACAAAGTATTTCTAGCGTAGTATCTAGGTGTTATCGCAAGTCGGTAGTAATGGCTAAACAACCCAATCACAATGTTGTAAAGTGAAAAGACCCAGATGATCTCATATTCATTAAAACACTTTTTAAAACTCAACAGATGCAAATCCATCTGGTTGAAATTACTGTTATCAATATATAAGTCCTTCAAATAACAAAGTTATATTTTAAAAACAAATTGCAATCGATATTAAAAATATCATACACATTAAAAACAATCGAATCACAGTGCAAACCTGATTTAATAAATATATATTGGGAAAACTTGTATTTGTTAATATAGAAGGATGAAAGAAAGTAATGTTGGAAGTGAGCAACGTTAGAAAAGAAACAAAGAAGCATTTAGCATTAAATTGATACATGTATGTAAAGTACATTTAGAAAGCCAACCAACGCAAAGTTTGTTTTTTTTTCAAAATAAACAATATAACCGAATGTTTATCTATTTACTTTAATATATTTCGGCGGATACAAGCCTTTATCAACAATGTTTTCTTGCACCGCATGGTGATACTGTAAGGCTGGATACATCTGTTTGGTGTCGTTCAACGGTGGTTTCTTATATCGTCCAGATTTGCACTTGGCATGTGCGGAGGGGCATATTAAATTAGTTTCCTGTGTTCAAAACGTCGTTCAATTGGTAATTAAATTGAAACACATATATAAAATACGTTTAAAAAGCCAGCCAACACAATATTTGTCCAATATACAATATAAACAAATGTTTATTTTTTTACGGCGCATGCTGACACTGCAAGGCGGTATAAACACCTCCCACCCTCACACACAGAAATATATATATATATATATATATATATATATATATACACATATATATATATATATATATATATATATATATATGAATATTTTTCAGAAGTAAAACAACCAATGAAGTAGGGTAAGGTATATTTTTATTTTTTATATGCATTAATATGTCGCCCTACATTCACGGACAAGTTTCGGTCAGACAGTTACAAGAATCTAAATCTCTTTTCAGACGATATTGCTTTATACAAAAGTTGAGTCTGTAATGAAAATTTTACAGGAGTCGATAGGCACACAAACAATTACCAGTAGATTATATAATGCGGCATTCAGAATAAGAAAACAATAATGGTATTCACTATATGTGATGACACGGGAGAAGAGATAGAAAAATATAATGCCATTTTATATATGTGATGAGAAGGAAGAGGAGATAGATAAAAGATGATGCTATTTAATATATGTGAATAAAGGGTAAAGGAGAAAGAAAAAAGAAAATGCCATTTAATATATGTGAAGACGGGGTAAAAGAGATAGAAAAAGATAATGATATTTAATATATGTGAAGTAAGAGAAGAGGAGATAGAAAAATATAATGCCATTTGATATATGTGAAGAGAGGAAAGAAAAGATAGAAAAAGATAATGCCATTTAACATATGAAAAGAAAGGGGAAAAAGATAGAAAAAGATAATGCCATTTGAACATATGAAGAGAAAGGGGAAAAGGATAGAAAAAGATAATGCCATTTAACATATGAAGAGAAAGGGAACAAGATAGAAAAAGATAATGCCATTTGAACATATGAAGAGAAAGGGGAAAAGGATAAAAAAAGATAATGCCATTTAACATACGAAGAGAAAGGGAAAAAGAGATAGAAAAAGATAATGCAATTTAATATATGTGAAGAAAGGGAAAAAGAGATGGGAAAAGATAATGTCATTTAGCATATATACAGAAAGGGGAAAAAGATAGAAAAAGATAATGCAATTGATTATATGTGAAAAAAGAGGAAAACAGATAGAAAAATATAATGCCATTCAATATATGTGAAAAAAAGGAAAAAAGAGATAGAAAAACATAATGTCATTTGATATATGTGAAGAAATGGCAGAAAGGATAGAAACAGATAATGTCATTTAATATATGTGAAGAAATGGAAAAGACACAGAAAAAGATAATGATATTTGATATATCTGAAGAAATGGAAAAAGAGATAGAAATAGATTATGTCATTTAACATATGTGAAGAAAAGAAAAAAGAGATAAAAAATATAATGCCATTTAACATATGTAGAGAAATGGAAGAAGAGATAGAAAAAGATAAACCCATTTATCATATGTAGGGAAAGGGAAAAAAGAGATAGAAAACGATAATACCATTAAATATATGTGAAGTGAGGGAAGAAGTGAGAGAAAAAGATAATGTCATTTAATATATGTGAAGTGAGGGAAGAAGTGAGAGAAAAATATAAGTTCATTTAATATATGTGAAGTGAGGAAAAAAGAGATAGAATACGATAATACCATTTAATATATGTGAAGTGAGGGAAGAGAGAGAAAAATATAATACAATTTAATATATGTGAAGTGAGGGAAGAAGAGAGAGAAAAAGATAATGTTATTTAATATATGTGAAGTGAGGGAAGAAGAGAGAGAAAAAGATACTGTCATTTAATATATGTGAAGTGGGGAAAAAAGAGATAGAAAACGATAATACGATTTAATATATGTAAAGTGAAGGAAGAAGTGAGAGAAAAAGATAATACCATTTAATATATGTGAAATGAGGGAAGAAGAGAGAGAAAAAGATAATGTCATTTAATATATGTGAAGTGAGGAAAAAAAGAGATAGAATACGATAATACCATTTAATATATGTGAAGTGAGGGAAGAGAGAGAAAATTATAATGTCATTTAATATATGTGAAGTGAGGGAAGAAGTGAGAGAAAAAGATAATGCCATTTAATATATGTGAAGTGAAGGAAGAAGAGAGAGAAAAAGATAATGTTATTTAATATATGTGAAGTGAGGGAAAAAGTGAGAAAAAAAGATAATGCCATTTAATATATGTGAAGTGAGGGAAGAAGAGAGAGAAAAGATAATGTTATTTAATATATGTGAAATGAGGGAAGAAGAGAGAGAAAAATATAATGTTATTTAATATATGTGAAGTGAGGGAAAAAGTGAGAGAAAAAGATAATGCCATTTAATATATGTGAAGTGAGGGAAGAAGAAAGAGAAAAGATAATGTCATTTAATATATGTGAAGTGAGGGAAGAAGTGAGAGGAAAAGATAATACCATTTAATATATGTGGTGAGGGAAGAAGAGAGAGAAAAAGATAATGCCATTTAATATATGTGTGAGGGAAGAAGAGAGAGAAAAAGATTATGTCATTTAATATATGTGAAGTGAGGGAAGAAGTGAGAGAAAAAGATTATACCATTTAATATATGTGAAATGAGGGTAGAAGTGAGAGAAACAGATAATACAATTTAATATATGTGAAGTGAGGGAAGAAGAGAGAGAAAAAGATAATACCATTTAATATATGTGAAGTGAGGGAAGAAGAGAGAGAAAAAGATAATGTCATTTAATATATGTGAAGTGAGGGAAGAAGTGGGAGAAAAAGATTATACCATTTAATATATGTGAAGTGAGAGAAGAAGAGAGAGAAAAAGATAATACCATTTAATATATGTGAAGTGAGGGAAGAAGAGAGAGAAAAAGATAATGTCATTTAATATATGTGAAGTGAGGGAAGAAGTGAGAGAAAAAAGATAATGTCATTTAATATATGGAAAGTGAGGGAAGAAGTGAGAGAAAAAGATTATACCATTTAATATATGTTAAGTTAGGGAAAAGTGAGAGAAAAAGATAATACCATTTTATATATGTGAAGAGAGGAAAGAAAAGATAGAAAAAGATAATGTCATTTGATATATGTGAAGTGAGGGAAGAAGTGAGAGAAAAAGATAATACCATTTAATATATGTGGTGAGGGAAGAAGTGAGAGAAAAAGATAATACCATTTAATATATATGAAGTGAGGGAAGAAGTGACAGGAAAAGATAATGCCATTTAATATATGTGAAGTGAGGGAAGAAGAGAGAGAAACAGATAATACCATTTAATATATATGAAGGGAGGGAAGAAGTGAGAGGAAAAGATAATACCATTTACTATATGTGAAGGGAGGGAAGAAGAGAGAGAAAAAGATAATACTATTTAATATATATGAAGGGAGGGAAGAAGTGAGAGGAAAAGATAATACCATTTAATATAATTTAAAAAAGTGGAGAGATAGAAAAAGATCATGCCATTTAATGTATCTGAGAAAGGGAAGAAGAGCTAGAAAAAGAAAGACAAAACAGACAGAAAGAAAATATCAAGAGTACGAATAATAATAACATCTTTAATAAGAATATAGAATGCATATATAAGATAATAGGATCATTAATATTGAAATCATTTATAATAAAAAAAAACGAAAGAAAATCTAATTAAAAGTAGAAATGTACCACAAAAGAATGTGTGGGTGTAAACGGCAGACAGACGTAAAACAAAACAAACAGGTGTAGATATAAGCTTCTTCTTAAATAAATTAAGGTTAAAATCAACACTTATTCAAGTTAGATTCAATTTATACGATTAACTCACACCGCATATTATTTTGGTTTAAGATTTTTATTTTATTTTTATTTACCGGCCAAAACGAATTAAAAATAAAAAAAATATATTAATAAAATTTACTATCGTCATAATAAACTAATAGTAATAATGCTAATAACAATAATAATGAGAACAACAACAGAGTATTATAGGTTTAGCATTAAGTGAAACTAACCTTCACTCCTCCATTCCCTCTAACCACTTTAACATGCCAGGTTATCTCCCACTCTACCGTAAGGACTCGGACAGACATATGCATGGACTTGGAGTCTATATTCGAAACACCCTCCCCCTAACTAGAGAAATAAAACTAGAATCAGAGGGCCAGGCCTTTATGTGCTTCAGCCTAAATATGCAACACAATATTAGCTACTTGTATTTTCTCTACCGCTCTTTCTCAAACCAAGACTGTGCCCTAATAAACAAAGTCTCAGACAGCATAGATATAGCACTCTCCCTCGATACTAGCGCATAAATACATGTATTTGGTGACTTCAATGTCCACCACAGAAACTGGCTAGGATTCTCAAATCACACAGATGTAGCTGGTAGCGCAACTCATAGCTTCTCTATATCTCATTCCCTATCTCAGTTGGTTACATTTCCGACACGTTTCCCAGACCAGCACGATCAACATGCCTCACTTCTAGATCTCTTTCTGACAACGGTTCCCAATGACTGTAACACAAATGCCCACAGCCAACTCGGGAATGCTGATCACGCTGTGATAATGGTAGAAATCAGCCTAAATTCTCGCCCTAAAACTGAAGACCCACTTCTCAAAACAACGAGGTATTACAAAAAGGCTGATTGGGAAGCCATCAGGGAGCTCATCAGAGATGCCCCATGGCAAAATATCTTTACTCTTCCAGCGGAACAGTGTGCAAATGAGACAACTGAATGGTTCAAAACTGCTATTGAACCACATGTTCCCGCACGGAAATACTATAGCAAGCCCCACTCTCCCCAATGGTTTACTTCTGCTTGTGCAGCTGCCATTTGTCAAAGGCAGCATGCGTTCCGCAGATTCAACCGACATAAGTCCAGCTCAAATAAACAGAAGTTTATAGAAGCTAGAAATAATTGTAAGAGAGTGATAGACACAGCTAAGACAGATTACTCTGAAACCACCAGAAAGCGCATCGAAGCACAGAAATTAGGAACCCGGGATTTTTGGAAAATCTACAACAGCGTAGTTAATAATGGACAGTCAATTATTCCCCCACTAACAAACAATCATGAGGTTGCTTGCACGGCAACTGACAAGGCTAATCTGCTTGCCAGTCGGTTTGCCTCAAACTCCACACTGAACTCGGTACACCACTCACTCCCTGATTTTCCTCTGCGAACAGACGCCACACTTGACGATTTGAAAATCACCCCTTCTCAGGTGCATGCTATTATAAAAAACCTAGACATCTCAAAAGCATGTGGACCAGATCTCATCCCGGCTGTGCTATTAAAAAAATGCTCTGCCGAGGTTGCTCCAGTTCTGTCCAAACTTTACAATAAATGCCTTAACGAATCTTGTTTTCCCGACTGCTGGAAAACCGCCTCTGTGGTACCAGTCTTCAAGAATTCAGGTGAAAGAACTGACCCACTAAATTATCGCCCCATTAGCCTCCTCCCGCTTTTCGCCAAAATATTTGAGTCCTTAGTTAATCAAGCCCTAGTCCAGCACCTAACAGCTGCTAAACTCCTGACTGACAAACAATATGGATTCAGGCAAGCCCGTTCAACAGCAGATATCTTAACGGTAGTTTCTGAACGTATATACTGTTCATTGGATAAAACAGGGGAGGGTAGAGCGGTGGCCCTTGATATATCTAAGGCTTTTGACAGGGTATGGCACGATGGTCTTCTAAGGAAAATTAGATCATATGGAATCACTGGAAGAATTCATAATGTAATTAAATCCTTCTTAAGTAATAGAAAAATCAAAGTTGTCCTCGACGGACATACATCCAAACAATATGACATAAATGCGGGAGTACCTCAGGGGTCTATCCTTGGACCTCTATTATTCCTGATATTCATAAACGACCTCCCTGATAATATTGTTTCGGAGGTGGGTATATTTGCCGATGACACCACTCTCTATAACAGATATGAGGGGAAAACAAATGAACACATATCCAAGGAAATGGCAGAAACACTAGAGGACGACCTCCAATCTGTAGTGGAATGGGGACAAAAATGGTTGGTCACATTCAATGCTGCTAAGACTAAACTTGTTTCCTTCAATAACTACAAGAAACCTTCTCTACCACCAATAGCAATGGCCAAGAACACATTGCCTGAAAGTACTTCTTTTAAACTCCTCGGCCTAACGTTTACAGGGAATATGCACTGGAATCGATACATTGAGAGCATTGCCAAGGCTGCTGCAAGGAAGGTTGGCTCCCTCTACCGTGCTAGAAAACTACTTACGCCTGCAAGTATCCTATACCTCTATAAGGCAACCATTCGTCGCCCATGTATGGAGTACTGTTGTCACATCTGGGCTGGTGCATCTGCTGCTCGTCTCTCGCTCCTGGACAGGGTTCAAAAAAGAGTCGCCAACCTGATAGGTCCTGAACTGTCATCTAGGCTTCAACCTCTGTCCCATCGACGAGATGTTGCATCCCTCTGTCTGTTCTACAAATACTTTAATGGTGAATGCTCAGACGAACTGCAAACACTTGTACCTCCCCGACGTAACTACCCCCGACAAACCCGACAAGCTACTAAGTCTCATCCCTTTACAGTAGAGATCCCTAGGTGCAAGAAAGCCTTTTACTCCAATAGTTTCTTCCCCAGAACTGCGGGTCTTTGGAACTCCCTTCCGGGATTCTGCTTTCCCAACTGCAATGGTATGCAGAAGTTCAAGTGTAATGTTAACAAACATCTTTCTACTCTTCTCCCTTCATAATGACCCCGCTAATTAATTCCCTAATAGTAGCCACCTGCTTCAAAGTGGCACTGTGCCTTGTTTGGGGTGAAAATTGAATTAAAAAAAAAAAAAAAAAAGGTTTGCAACAATAGCTGAAACACACAAATTCAATACGTGTAGGCTTACAGCAACATTTTAATAATAATAATAATAATAATAATAATAATAATAATAATAATAATAATAATAATAAAACCAAAATATTAATAATGCAAATGAAAATAAATTATGATGAAAATGATAAAGTATGATAAGAATAATAACGTTTACAATACTACTACTACTAATAATAATAATTACAACTCCTACAAGGCAAAAATATAATAATAACAATGAATATAATAATAATAATAATAATAATAATAATAAAAATGATAATAATCTTGATAATTAATTAATTTAAAAAAATAATTTAAACACAACACTTAATAATTTATGTAACAAATAAATTCCATACTCAATATTTATCTAATATATATTGTTACAGACTCTACACAGATTCAAGTTAATGTTGTAATTTACCATTTTAAACTATAGATGGTAAGTATTAGAAAGTAAAATTAAAAGTAGTTATTAAGTTAATGTTAAATGTTAAATAATTCTGCTATTATTAATAATAAAGTGTAGAGAAGCAAATATTCGAAGAATATATTAGCAATATCTTAAATACTTATCTATATAATGAAGCTCAATATGTGTGTGTGTGTCTGTACACGAATATGCTCCTATATGGTTTACTATATTACTAAGCTGACGACAGACAATGATAGCAGACGTATCTAGGGGCAAAAATTGGTATGGTACATTTTGAACAGTGGTGGGCTATAAAAATAAGGGGGTCTACGTATGCGTTCGCTTCTCAAATATTAGAAATAAAGAACAAAAACAAAATATTTTTTATAAAGGTTTTTGATATAGATACGCATAAGCATACTTAAATAAGTACGTTTTAGCTTGTGGTGTCTGTGTTGGCGCCTAGCCTCCTGTAAAATGTTTTTGACTCCTAATGGGGGTAGAGATTTATTGCTGCCTACCTCAGCAAAATGTGGCACAATGCCGGAAAGTGGGAAACCAGCAGGCTCCCCTAAAGGAGGGGCACTCCTGCAATTGTAAAAATTACCTGAGTAACCTAGTCGGCATTCCCCGGTAGGGGCGCCTCAGGCAGTAAGCTATAAACTTACTCCACCGGAAAGCCCAGTGGCAAGGCCTGGGAGGGTGGACCTCCAAGGTATTACCCAGGCGGCGTACCTCAGTTCGACAGGTGCTGGGCCGGTTCCCGGCCCCTCACCTGTCGGGCTGAGTGTCAAGAACGGATTCTTGACGAGTACTTCTACCCTGTCTCCCTGCAGCTGAGGCCGCTAGGAGACCTTCCCCATAAGACGAGTAATGGGGGTAGTTATTTATTTGCTGCACACCTCGTCAAAATGTGGCACAAGGCCGGAAAGTGGGAATCCAGCAGGCTCCCTTAAAAGAGGGGCACTCCTGCAATTTTAAAAATTGCCTGAGTAACCCCGTCGGCATTCCCCGGTAGGCACGCCTCAGGCAGCAAGCAATAAACTTGCCCCACCGGAAAGCCCAGTGGCAAGGCCTGGGAGGGTTGACCTCCTAGGTATTACCCAGGCGATGTACCACAGTCCAACAGGTGCTGGGCCGGTTCCCGGCCCCTCACGTGTTGGGCTGAGTGTCAAGTGACGAATCCTTGACGTGTACTACCCTGTCTCCCTGCAGCCGAGGCCGCTAGGAGATCTTCCCCATCAAGCGAAGTGGTGGAGGTATGAGACGAATGGAATCGCTAATCATTTTTATAAGCACCGGCTGTGCTAAACAACCAATGAAAACGTTTCAAAATTATTATAAAAATTAAAAAAATTGTCGAATTTTGGATTCAATCAATTCGCCGTTAACTACGCCACAGACCGCATTTGATTCTTGGGCGCCATCTTGGTTACTGATTTGAACTACGCGGGCATCTTTGTTCAACACAATGTCTCAAAACTTAACACCTCCATAGAATAGAAATATTCCACAAACTTTAGCAAATACTTTTGATATCTGTCCACGTAAGTACAAAAAAAAGCAGGCTCCGTCAGTATGGACAGACTATGGATACCCACGAAGGGTTTCTTTCGCGTTAAATTTTTGTGGCAGGAGGTGCACAATCTCGAACCATTCCTCTCCTGAGACGACATTGTTAAATACCAGTGACATGTGAAGTACAGGACGACATATAGCGGCTAGAATTCCCAAATGGTCACCCATCTGGTACTAACCGGGCTCAACGTTGCTTAACTTCGATGATCTGATGAGAACCGGTCTGTCAACGCGATTATGCCGTATATACATTGTCCACGTAAGTATACTTTGATTATTATGTTACAGTTTTGCTACAACTTTTTTTAACACCTCTGTCCACCCGGGCGAACTACACTTGTTTTGATTCCCCCATTCGCTACTACCACTTTTTTGATACCTCTCTTACCCCCCTTCCCGTGCATTTACTGCACCACCTCTACACACCGGTGTAACGCCAGATACATCCGCTCATATATATATATATATATATATATATATATATATATATATATATATATATATATATGCATATATATATATATATATATATATATATATATAAGTACGCACACACACACACACACACACACACACACATATATATATATATATATATATATATATATATATATATATATATACCAGAAGAGCAGAGGACAGACACACCAGATGCATACGTAGAGGCTTTCGTGTATAAAAAAGACATATTCACATATATGTGGCCATATTTCAATATCAAATATTTGTGCGCACTCACTAACTCAGTGCGTAACATGATGGCAATCATGTAGAGGGTAATTTACACACGAATGGTTGCACCGTTCATCTGAAATACCGACTCGATATTGGCAGGAATTGCCTTCGGGCACGGAAATTGTCGGTGCTTGTGACCAATATCGAATAGTCTCACGGAACAGCCGGGAAGAACAGGCATATTTACTCACTGGAAGAAATTATCTGTTACCGACTGGCTTCATTAAAATCACAATTTACCGCCCACTGTACATATATATATATATATATATATATATATATATATATATATATGTATATATATGTGTGTGTGTGTGTGTGTGTGTGTGTGTGTGTGTGTGTGTGTGGCGTTTTATTGCCATAAAATATATCACAATCACCGGTTCTAGAACCCAGACTTCTGTTTGTGAGCGTGCGAATTCAATATGTCTATTTCTTGCATTTTGTACGGACGAATGAGACTGGTTTACCTTAATGTCACTATCTGCAATATGCCTGTAATTAATGTCAGAAACTTTGTCTCTATTTACTCATGAGAATCATATAATCTGTAACTTGCACATTCATTTTCTTTGGCATACAGATATATTTCCATTTACATTTATACTACCCGGCGTTTGTCAGGATTCTGAAAATAAAATGTATAGGTTGACGTCTCTCTCTCTCTCTCTTTCTTTCTCGCTTATCTTTTATGCCGTTTTTAATCATGCCACTGATTAAACATAGTAATTTTCAAATTTAAATAAACTGATGCAATTGACTAAATATAAAAGACAAAAAGTAAAAACGAAGAAAAAACTTTTCATTTTCTTTAATATTTCTTGGATATGAAAATTGAAATCAGATATTTCGCCCTTGATATTCCCTAAAATATACTGCTTAATCAACGTTTGAGTAACATGCTGTTTAATAATTGTATGATTAAATTTAAGCTGTCTAATCCACAAACCTAGCAACGAATAACTTTTATCATTCTTTAATTTTACATTTCTAATGTGCAATTTTGGGATAGGCCTGAGGATGTACTCACCATCGATTGAATTAAAGATGATTTTATTATTACTATACATGTCGAAATCAGTTCTATAAAGTTAAAGTATCTTCACGTTACCAAGTCATAGACAAAGCTTGTGTATAAGATTGTCTGAACTCCTGATGCCATATAAACTTCAATTTTTATTATTTTTATCTCTGATTTTTCGCATGAAATAAAATTAAATAGCAAATGGGAATTACTAGTTACAGATAGTATACAAAGAGATACATTACATATTATTCTATTTTTATTTGTAGGAATCCTGGGAGATGAGCTTATACAATTGTTTGTATTAATTTTTTTTGTATTAATATCTTTATAGTTTTAGTTATGGTTGTTTCACCATGTTTCGGCTTACTTATCGCCTGTCTTCTTTTGGCGCCTAACCGCGATGGAATAGGAATACTGAGTCTTGTAACTGTATCTCCAGTAATTACTGCCTTCCATAGTTGTTGTCTCACAACGTTTTTTGGTCAAGTAATCCTCTGACCTGCTTTGGGTAAAATTGAAATCGCTCTCTTTACGCAATGCTCACCTGGAAGCGTAAGGACTCAACGACTTTATACAGTACGCCACGGGCACAGAAGGGCTATGCATTGAAAACTGTGAGAAGCTTATTTATCTGCTCTGGATAATGTTGTTTAGAAATATAAAAAGTTATATCTATATCCAAAAAGTATGAATAGTTTATGAAATAAAAATGTTTCCTTTTCATGTGTGTTTGCTGTGGGTGAGGTCTCAATAAAATATTTCAAAAATTTAGTCAAAATGAAACATACTTATTAATGTACACTGCTTAATCAACTTTATATATATATATATATATATATATATATATATATATATATATATATATATAGTTATGATGCCCCATAATACAAACCCTAGCACATATAATTTAAACGAAAACTACTCCGTTTATCGCATTAAATAGTAGTAATACGCTTTATAAACGGGTGTGCGATAATTCAAATAGTTGGTATTTACTAATGCTTCAACTCCTAAAAAATAAAAATGTAAAAATATATAGCAAAAATAAAATAAGTGATTCTTCTCATCTATCTGATATTGTTGTTTTTTCTACAGCAAACAACAAATAATTGAAACATAATATTATAATCATATATACGAGGTCCCTTCAATAGGTTCCCAGACTTTTTTCTCATAGGAACTTTTTTGATAGTACACACATGAACTCTAGCCCCCTTCGAAGTAATCTCCAGCTGCAATGCACTGGTACCATTCCAAAAACTTCTGCAAGCTCAATGAAAATCCTCTTGCGTGAACGTGTCAATGATCTACGTCACAACCTCTTTATCTCCGCAGTTGTCTAATAACGAAAGCCTTTAAGTTTTCCTTTAGCTAAGGAAATAATCAAAAGTCACAGGGAGCAATGTATGGACTATAGGGTGAGTGAAGAACTGTTTCGATGCCCATTTTGTTCAAATAGTCTGTAACAAAGTTGAAGTTGGTGACTGTACATTCACGCAAATCTTCCGTTCAGTTTCACGCGAATAATTGCGTGTGCATGTCATACACTTACATAAAACTGTACTTCTTGTCTCTTTAGGCACACGACGAGCTTTCTCTATGACATTACGTATTTGGCCAATCCACCACAATGTTCCTATTTTCTTACTCCTTCCACACCTCTCATAATCCATTATAGACTCTTTGTATTCTTAAATCTCTTATGCCACTCAAAGCTGATGCTCGAGTCATGTAAAATGTTCAAAAGTAGTCTACCACATTCCATACATGCCTGTGATATTTTCATCAAGTTTAAAACATAATTTTATTGCACATCGTTCTTCTAAAATGTCTTTGCGCCCACATTGCGTGTTAGAAATACACCAACTTTTACAATCAGGCTTTAATAGGGTGCATTTATATTCCTGCTGTAGCTGTTGATTTGAACCTAAAATCATGAAAAATGGACGGTCATCTCATAAGAATTATAGCAATAAGATACTGAATTTTCAAGGCTCTGTGACAATTTTAAATTTCTGTCCAAAATGTTAGGAAACTTACTGAAGGCACCTCGTATAGTTGTTCAAATAATCAAATATGTAAGAATTTATTCGCCTCGGACGGACTTATATTTAAAAGGCTTATTCTCTAACGTTTTTGTTTACTGTTATCTTTAATGTTGGTGTTGAAACAGACTGTTTAACATGTCCAATACAGATTTGAAATGATAGATTCGCTGAAAAATGATGAAATGCATTAACGTCATACATGCACAATTCATTTTATAGATTTTTAAAAATATAGCTAGAAAAATTTTATTAAATATAATCAATTACATTAATGCTAAAATATACTTTATTTATTATTTCGTTTACATTTTACAATATTCAATTTTAATTGTATTAGTTACTCATAATTTACAATTAACGAAGTTTCTGTCTGTAATTTTGATTTTAAACCTTATATTGTTTTGCTAATGCTTTATATACCATGACTCTTACTCTCGTTTTTGTCCCTCGTTCCCTTGTATATTCAGTAGCATGTCTATAATTTATAATCGTGAAGCACTTCTAAGATGACAATAAATAAAATATTGGTTCCGCCTGCATTAAAATTAACTATTAAACACTGAACCACTTGAAATGTTAGTAAAAGTTTATGTCATTGAATTTACGGCTCATAAATTTCGAGTGGTCTCGCAGTGTTGTCCAACTGATGTGTATAAATATTAGGAGTATGAATAATTATTTGTTTTATTTAAAAACTGTTGCCATTAAGTAGAAGAAGGCAGATATCATTCTAATACTTGACTACCCGTGACCCGTTCGGTCAGTATATGTTTTAGTTAGCTATGGAATAGTGAGTATACATAATTAATGTATAAACGCTCACCAATTGAATGTACGCGCGGGAAAACAGACTTGACGACCAGTAAAAACAATACGGAAAACATTGGATAATAAAAGTATTAACATCATTGCTTTAAAATTAACTGAAAAATCCTTTATATAAGAGGTGTGTAATTCATGTAAAAATATCGAAAAAAGACGAAAAAATTATAAGGAGTGCGCATTGTACAGGTACACCCTAGTTATTTGTGAGTGTGTGCGTGTGTGTGTGTGTGTTAACTGTCTTTAAAATATCAGGAAAAATAATTAATTAAGTAATATTTAATGGTGAGACTTTTTCAAAGCAAATCTTTTTTTAAATGAAAAGTCTCCCCCCCACACACACATTTTTAAGTGTTTCTGCGTATTTTTAAAACTGTTTCGAACTTATAACCCTCCGCCCTGTTCCAACTTCTTTACACCCACGGCACCAAACTTGTAAAAATGCTAAAGATTATATACCTCGCATACTGCTACCTGGCCAATAAGTGGGTGCTCGTTTTACTCTGAAATTTGACGTTTTATTATTTATTTAAAATTCCGTCTTTTATATTATCTGTAAAGGTGGTCAAAACCTATTAGCACAAAAGAAAGCAGAATTCCATTTATTTTTAGGAGGTACACTACGCTGGGTTAGCTCATAAAAACATACTAACTTGCAATTAAAATACATCCAAATAATCGTCTAAACATTTTTTGATGTTTAAAACGTACATGTTATTTATTATCTTTGGTTTTATATCGGTGTGTTTATGTTAGAATACTTTTGAAAAGACTAATATACAGAAATGTGAGGGAAAAATAAAATACGGAAAAGGATCATACTGATGATGTAAAACAAAAAGCAAAAGACATGAAAAATTTTGTATTTATTTGCATATTTTAAACACGAAAAAAAAATCAAACTTTACTCACACAATCTGACATGAGCCCTCGTGGGAATGCAAGTAAATATTTTTTCATCTACTTTATTTTTTAATACGTGAATTTACTTAGTATTTTAGTTTCAACATCAACCGTAAATTATGAAAAAATACTGTGTATGTTATTTTTGCAAATGAAAAATAAAAGTAAAACATTTCAGCAGAACGATGTAATTTATTTGTTACGAAAATTAATTTTAAAAAATATATTTTCGGTTTTATTTATTTACTAGCGGGGGTACCCGGCGTTGCCCGAGTGTTTGTTTCCGGGACGGGGGGGGTGAGTTTTAAAAAAATTTATGGTAGGCAAGTAGGAAGGATCAAACCCGGAGTCATGAGTAAAAGTAGGAAAATAAAGTGTGAAAAAAAACAAAAACAAACATCTGCAACGTTAACAGTTCGGCCACCAAGAAAAGTCCATTCCAGTTGTTTAGGAAAAAAAAACAAACAAAAAAAAACGACTACGGTAGGTCGGCGCGAACGTGAAAATAAAATGTGAATTGTCCAGCACGCTAACCACTACGCCACAGACCACTGCAGCTTAGTTTAGTGATTTTAAATAACTTAACATGAAAGAACTACGAAGCCAAACCGGTGTTCTCTTCTCAACTGTTCCTTGTGAACGATCCCCAAATGGTGTTAAGTGGTGGCAGGGGGAGGAGGAATTTATTAGAGAGAAAATATTTTACCACTTCCATTGATCTTAACCGATTTTGGCCGTGACTTCTCAGCAGAAAAAGTATAGAAATCTAAGATTATCGAGGAATTTGAGAAATAATAAGCCTATAACACACCTCAGATATTGTTCTGCCGTTTGTGCATATTATATTTGCATGAAATATCTTGATTTTTAATCCTATTAATGTCAAAATCAGACGGGAAAAATGAGTTCATTTTATTTATATAGAGAGAAGAAGAATAGAAGAGAAGATATTTGTCTTGCTTATTTAGTAGTGTAGAAAAATAAAATGTATAAACATATATAAAAACAAATAAAATAAGAAATAAGACGATTTCCGTAAATTGTCGAATAATAGAAAAAAGCTTTCCTGGCTTTTTTCAAACCGGAAGTTGTAAACAGGTTAAACAGTTTCAACGCCCGAGAAACACGATTACAGCCTTATATTTTAATATGCTTGTTTAAAATCTCAGAATTGATATTTTTTTAAGGAAAAAGCTTTTGTTACTGCACTATCCGCGATCATATAATTGACATTGAAGCCAAGTTGATATCAAGCACGATATTTGAAGCAAGACAACTTGCCGAAGATTACAGCCTGTGTACTGAAACATACAAATCAGTTCGCTAGATCAGCGTCTATTCTCGCGTTAAAATAATTAACAGCCATGTCAACATGCATATTAAGTTTAATAAATTACTTTTACCGAAGAAGCGATTGCATCGAAGAAATTAGAATTATTTTACTACATCCATCTGATCTGACATGACGTATGCACGTGCACAGGCAATTAGATATACATGGTTTCACGCTAGCATATTAATTTAGTGTTCAATTTAACTCTATCATCCAAAGCATGTATTGGTTAGTGCATTATGCAAGGGTCTGTACGTGTACAGCCAGTTGGTTCGACGCCAGCACATCGGGATTTATTAATAAAATGGCACTGATACTGGCGACGTCCAATACAACATTGACGGTGGTCGGTAGAGCAGAAAATGTCTGGCCTAAAAGTCCTGAATTGCACTTATGGTGTGGTCGTTCAATAAAAGACAGCAGAGATACCAGCTGGGCAGTGTTACATTACTGCAGACAACCTTATTACCAAGTGATTATCTTATTCAAACACAACTCACATGATGCAATTACACCGCATAATGTAATCAACGTGTATATTCAACTAGATACTTGTGTGTCTGTAACCAAAACTATGAATTCTATTTCAAATATGATTATCATATAGTTGCTTCTACCACCTGGTTTCCGTCGACAAATAGGGAATCTGTGAAGGAATTCTAACGATTACATTTTTCAAAAATACGTCTAAAAATGCTTAATAGAGAATTAAACATAATAACTTTATTCATTAATTTTTAAATTAGTCGAACAAACTTTTAATGAACATTATTTATTTAATAAATATTGTACATGTCACTCTTTTAATATGTATTGAAAATAATTAATTTCTATTTTTGAAATGATTATTACTTTTATGGGGAAAAATAAATACTATTGCTTGCCATAATAGGAGTATGGTCAATTTTTCTCAGATTGATTTTCTATGAAAATGCTCGCTTGTTAAATAAAAACACAACAATTCGTGAAAAATATAAGTATATTCAATAAATTATTTATATTTCTCGATTCTTTTAACATATATATATATATATATATTTAGTAGAAATGGTAATTAATAAAAACCTGAAGAAAGTGATCAATACTGTTGTAGAGCAAATATACGTTTTATTATTTATTACTGTTTTTTTCTGTTCAGTTACATTTTTGTTTCAGCTACACGACCGTTTTTGGCCGTTATGTAGCCTCCTCAGACTTTACAGAAAAGTTCTTTTATTGTGGAATGAAGGAATATATATATATATATGTGTGTGTGTGTGTGTATATATATATATATATATATATATATATAGGTGTATACAGAGTCATCAATATAAATATTGATGACTCTGTATACACCTATACAGTCTATTTCAAATTATAATTTTAATTGTTTTCTCGGTATTTCTCTATTTTTGACACTTATTCATTAATCGTTATACTTTCAGATTCCAAAATAAAACCATGTGTAGTATTTTAGACAAGCAGACTGAAATTGTTGAGCTGTTTAAAGTAGGAAACCCCAGGAAGGATATCTGTCATAGCCTGAAAGTGAACAAAATGTTGGTGTGGAGGACTTTAAAACGTTTTGAGGAGACTGGAGACATTCAGGATAGGCCAGGACAAGGTCGCCCTCGAACAGCTAGAATCACTTACGCTATTCGACTGCTGCTGTGCGGGTAGTGAATTAACGACGTTTTGACATCGTCTAAATGTCTAAGCTCCATGTGTTTACACAAAGAGCATCGCTCAATACGCTAATATGTTGCATTGCCACCCAAACAAAGCACAGTGCCACTTTGATGTAGGGAGCTACTATTAGGGACATAATTTGTAGGGGTACGATGCAGGAGATGAGCGGCAAGATGGCTGCTTACATTACGCTTAAACTTTTGCATTTCAGGGTAGAATGGAATTCCAAAGTCTAGCAGTTCTAAGAAAGAAACTATTAAAGAAGAAGGCTTTCTAACATCTAGGGATTTCTACTGTGTGCAGGTGGCATTTTGCTGCATGTCAGGTTTGTCGTATGTAATTTAGTTGAGGGGGCACAAAGGCTTGTAGTTCATCGGAGCATTCACTATTAAAAGCTAGTGGTGATGGAGAAAAAAACTATTTACAAATTAACAAAATACACTATCCCCATTCTTGCCTCAGAGCAAAAAATTATTTTGTAAACCAATGTTATTGAAAGGGAAAAATGTGTCGTCCACATAGCAAAAATAGACTAAGGGTTTCATGCGTCCAGAGAGTTATTACTCTTCATGAAAACCCATTATCGGCACCAGAACTGAGCCCATGGGCGCACCTTCTATATTGCAACTGTATTCAACAGAATAATGGCAAATTTCATCAGCTCAACAAATACGTTTTCAGAAATGGAAGGCAATATCTGGCTACGATACCAAAAATATGTACAGATATTTATAGTCTTTGAAATCGAGACAGAAGTAAACAGGTTGCTAACGTCATAAGAACACATATATTTATTAAAAACTGTAGACTTTTGAATAATGCCTACAAAAATAATGAATGTTGAAGGCAGTATTTACTATAAGGTTGTAAAATATTTAAGATCCATTTTGCAACTTTATACTGTGATGACAATACCATAGATAAAAATGGGCCTCACAGAGATACCTACTTTGCGAGTTTTAGGTAAACCATATAACCTAGGACAGATCGATCGTGAAGGTCTAATCTCATTAGCTATACTAGATGGAAGTACACCACGTTTAACCCACTTAACTCATTTCTTTTAGAATTTGGTTCCTAAAGAGATTATACGATCATGAGTTGCGATAACGCACAATTTTATAAATTTCTCCGTGTCATTCAGTATGATATACACTTTGTCGACATAATCATGATGATTTAGTACTACAACCACTGAACATTTATCCTGTCTAGTAATGACTAACTATTTATTTTCTAGGAGAGTTTTAATGACTGTATAATGCGCTTTGGTCCATTTAAACTCTGGATGGGATATTAGTGTACTTGCATTACTGTGACCAAGGGTTTATTTATCTGATATAAAAATTTTCACTTATGCTATGAGGTGCCTTCAATAAGTTTCCATATTTATTTCGTATAGACATTTTTGTTTTTAAAGTACAGACATGAATCTCTCGTCCCCTTCGAAGTAATCTCCTCCGGCTGTCGTGCACGTGTTGTACAGTTCTGGTCAACTGATGTAAGGCGTCATAGAAACTCCTCTTGTGTGAACGTGTAAATGAATCTCGTCGTAGCGTCTTTTCTCTTTTCGATTATCGTATTACTACAACCTTTAAGGTTTTCCCTGAGCTTAAGGAATAACTAAAAATCACAGAGAATAAGATCTGGACTACAGGGAGTGTGAAGAACTCTCTTGATGCCCATCTTGGTGAAATACCCCGTGATGAGGATAAACCTGCCAACTGGTGCATTCGTGCAAATCTTCTGCATTTTCATTCCCTCGCGAATAATTGTGTGTGCAGGTCCGAAACATCAAACTATGTACATTCTTTATTTAGCCAATCAAATATGGTGTTCTCAGTTCCACACAGCTCCTCACCCATAACAAACTCCCTACCTTCTTTTAATTGCCCATGCCACTCAAAAACTGATACTCCATTTATACAAGATTGTTGAAGAGCAGTCTGAATCCTTTCATACGTTTCTGTGGGATTTTTTCATAAGAAAACATAATTATTTCTTACATATCATTTTTTTAAGTGTCCTTACATTTAGATTGAATTTTTTAAATTCATCAACTGTGACAAATCAGACTAGTAGGGTGTATTCCACTTCCTGCTATAACTTTTCATTTGAACCTGAAATCATAAAAAATTGACAGTCATCCCATAAGATATATAGTGAATTTTCAAGAATCTACGACATATTTATATATCTACACAAAATAGTGTGGAAGCTTATTGAAAGCTCCTCATAACACTATGAATTCTTTGGGATCTAATAATGTTTTTATCACACATCCAATCAAAGCAAAATAAATAGCCGGTACCTGATATATAGTTTATAAGATAACCTCGAAATTTTAGTATTTATAAAAAAAGAATATTGTTTTTAATTATTAATAATATGAACTCGTATTTATTGATTAAAATATTAAGGTGTCAGCGTGCACTTTATGTTTTCATCCTCAGTTCTTTCATTTTACTTCCAGTCTTCTACCCTGTTTTAGTTTTTCATTTAATATTTTCGTAGTAAGTCATTTAATTACTCCAACTGGTAGAGCTCATTGCCAGATTCCTTTTCGTCATATGATAGAGTGATAATTCCTCTTTTATTTTCATCGTATTCACCCATTTTGAGTATATATTGCTACGGTTCTTCTTTAACCTATTTAAATCACGGCAACCAATATAAAATCCAAATACAAGAATATATATATATATATATATATATATATGTGTGTGTGTGTGTGTGTGTGTATTTACACAAGAAAAGATAAAAATGCTTTGTAAAGATACAGACTAAATTACTTGAAATAAGTTAAATACATTAAATTAATTTCATTAAAATATGCACTAATTTTACGTTTACTTAAAATACTTAAAATATGCACTAATTTTACGTTTACTTAATTATCATAATTTTAATTTAACTGCGTTTTATAAAATTAATGCGATTCATAAATTATTTAATATATGAAAACATCCTTAATATAATGTGGTAAATGTTGCTGAGATATCGTTGCATATCTTAAAAACGAAACTATATGTCTTGTTTTATTAAAACTATATTATAATATTAATTCCTTACACCCAGTACCAAAGAAACGTTACACGTATGGAAATATGTCATTAGAATCCAACAAAAACAACAACAACAACAACAACAACAACAACAATAATAATAATAATAATAATAATAATTATAATAATATACAAATGTAATTTTACTCTATAAAGTAGATAACAAGGGTCACTTTGGAAAATCATATCCACTAATAATATATACTAAAAAGTTTCCTTTATTCACTGGAACTATATTTTACATTTAGAGTATATTGATTCTGGCTATTTCTTTCGATACGCAATATATTTGGAGCATGTGATAATGCGGCCAATTACTGCCATCGCAACAAGTGGATTCAACTTGGGTGTCCAGACTGTAATCTAATACTTGTCACTTAGTAAATGAATGGCACACGGAAAGTTGACTTAGACTCCGTTCACCTGTACACTTTGTATTAGTAGACCAAACATACATACATACATACATAATACATACATGCATGCATACATACATACACATGCGCGCATACACACGTGCTCGCACACATACATGCGCTCACACGCATACATGCGCACGTGCGCGCGCACACACACATATATATGTATATATATATATTTCCCGATATATATATATATATATATATATATATATATATATATATATATATATGAGTGTGTGTGTGTGTGTGTAGCATTTTTTAATTCAAGCAAATATTATTAAATGCAACGGAAACCCTTTACATTATTATTCTTTTTTTTCATTTTTTATTTTTCGTATAATCTTTTTGTATCAAACTCAAAAATATGAATAAAATTTACATAGTTGTTGCTGACGCGAGCGTTTTCGAGTCGCCCACGAATCATCATCAGGTGTTGAAGTAAAAGTCCGAGGGAGCGAAAATGAGAATTAAAAGTGAAAACTAAAATATACAGCGATACGTTAAAATATACGGCGATAAGTAAAAATATATAGAGTCGATAAAAAGTCGATTAAAATATAGGTTTATTAAAATTCAAGTATTAAAATCAGCAAGTTTGTGGAGACCGATAACAAAGTCCGTCCAATACGAACTACGCAAGACATTTTAGAACGTTACTGCTTTTCTTGAATGTGATATCATTTATAGTGGATTGAAGGGTTCTAATATATGACGCTTACAAGAAGTTTTAATTTTTTTAATATTATTTCCATGTTGTATAATTATATGTTGTCAACGAGGACCTTTCTCAGATTGGAGGGGGGCAGTTATGTTCTTTTATGGTTATTCGCCGGGACAACGTTGTCGTCGTATGCCCAATGTATGTATTATTTTCGGACATACATCTCTGATAGAGCATTTAAATTTATACACTATATTAGTTTGTTTCAACGTTTTAATAGGCCATGAGTTGTTTCTAACCACAAGGTGTTATGTTCTAAACTTCTTGTAGTAAATAAAAACTTTAATTTTAGAATTACTGTCAACAGGCGTCGAGTATCTACGTATGATATTTTTAATTGCATTTTATTCGATTCTGAAGTTCGGTGTCATTTGATTTTAATAAAATTTATTAATGGGGTTTGCCTTGCAGTATTGACTAATGTAATTATTAGGGTTCTGAAGGGGTTGTAGCATTCGTTTTATTTGTTCATCAAAAATGTAATTAGGAAAATGATGATTAATGAGGATTTATATACAGAAGTAGTAAAAGCATTATTAGACGTGTCAATAAGGACATCAAAAATGGAATTTTATTACTATTATTTAACTCTAGTGTAAATTTAAGAATTGAGTTATTTTTATAAAGGGACTGTAATTCTCATTTTCGCTCCTTCGGATTTTTACTTCAACACCTGATGATGATTCGTGGAAGAATCGAAAGCGCTCGTGACAGCAACAACTATGGAACTTTTATTAGTATGCTTGATGTTGATACAAAAAGATTATAAGGAAAATCGAAAAATTAACAAAAAGAATCATAAAGCAAAGTGTTTACGTTGCAATTAATAATATTTGCTTGAATACACACACGCACACACACACACACACACACACACATATATATATATATATATATATATATATATATGTGTGTGTGTGTGTGTGTGTGTGTGTGTGTGTGTGTGTGTGTGTGTGTGTGTGTGTGTGTGTGTGTGTGTGTGAGTCATCTGATTCTCTTTCTTTGCGTCGGGTTTTTGAACTAAACTTCAAAACAATTAAACTAATAATTATACATTTTGGGAAAAAATATTTGCTAGACATAAGGATGAGTAACTTACGCTGTATTTAGTTTAATATATAGTTAATAAAAGATCATACGAAAACGTGAAGCTATCTCGGAGGTGAGTTTTAACTATGTTAGTTCTTAAAATTTGATTTTCTCTTGAGTATTTTAGTGTGCTGTTAAGAATTACCGGGACAGAAACTCACACTTGAAAGACCAACAATTTTTTATGTATATGGAAGCTTATTCAGACTAAATAGTCATCAAATAAGTTATATTTAATTTATGGCCTTTTCCTGAACTCTCTTTAATGGACTTGATAAAGATTGGGTGAAGGATGCAAGATAGAAGGTTCCCTTTCTCTGCACATATTTAAATGGATACATGAAAATTTTCCCATTCATTCGCATTATATTTATAAAAAAAATTCATTCTACCTTAATTTAACCTAAGTGTACATAATTTAATGGTACAACTATTTACAAATACTCTATATAATTACAGAAGAAAATGTTATAGAATACCGCGAAGACTTTAATTAATTTAAATATATATTTTATCAGCATCAAATAAATTAATATCCTATCCAATTAGTACTATTTGGATTATTCAAACTACTATACTTACCATGATGCCACAATGTTTTGACTCCGAAATATGTATCTTCTCCAATCAGCAGTCTGCGCAGAATTGCTAACGAAACCCTTTTTTAATGCAGGGAGATAACGTGCCTTCGTTTGGTAAAATAATACAAACTATTACTCCTAATCTATACGATTCGTTTATAATTTGATTCGGTTATGCTATTATATATACACAATAATCTTGCCATGATCTTTCATCAGCCATGATCTTTCATCAGCCACTTCTGCTATATCCTGGAAGAACCTTCCATGCATTTTCTTCCTAGCCAGTTCGTCTGCCCTTTCTCTATCCATACGTTTCACATAATCAGCCTTGGTCTCACATACCTCCACTTCATTGGCCACAACCTTAAGCATCCACTCCTTACTTCTAACCACATGCTCCTTCAACGACATCTCGGTTCTAACACAATCTTTTACACTTTTCAATCCTCTCCCACCATCTTTCCTCTTTTGATGCAACCTTGCTACGCAACTTTGTATGCGAAATGTACAAAACATTGCTACAACTTTTCTTGTTTTGATATCCATGGCATGCAAATCCTTGTTAGATCATTCTAAAATTCCCGCACTGTATCTCAAAACACTGACTGCCCATGCATTTACTGCTTTCATTAGATTTCCTCCATACAGTTTCCAATTAGTTTCACTCTTCAAAGATACTCCTTCCTGACTTTTCCCTTCATTTCTCTGTTCATGATGGCTACACCCTCCAGCACTCCCAAATACTTATATCCTGTATATTCTATTTCTTTCATGATTTCTCCATTTGGCAGCACTATTCTATTCGAATGAACCTTTACACCCCTTTTCATCACCAGCACGGCACATTTACTGATCCCAAACTCCATCCGAATGTCTTTTGAATATGTCCCCACAAGTTCTACCAGTCTCTCCATTTCCTTTCCATTTCTTCCAAATATTTTCAAATCATCCATAAGCAGTAGATGGTTGATGCGTCTGTCACCAGATCCAAGGTTATACCCCAGTTTTTCTCTCGTCAAGAGGATGCTCACTGTAATCGTTATCATTACAAAAAGAAGTGGCAATAACAAATCTCTGTGAAATATCCCACGTTTAATGCCAACCTGCCCCATCTCCTCTCTGTTTGTTGTCAGCACCGTTTTCCATTGAGCCATAATTGTCTCCAAAAGCCCCACCACATTCTCAGCAACCTTCATCATACATAGTGTTTCACGTCTCCATGAATGAGGAACCATGTCATAAGATTTTCTGTAATCGATCGATGCTACGGTCCGATTCCTCTTCTTCTTCGCATCCTGCGTTATTGTTTTATCAAGTAGTAGCTGCTCTTTAGTATTTCTCAAGCATTTCCAGAACCCCTTTTGTTCATCAGAAAAAACACCATTACTCTCTAGATGTTCATAAATTTTCTCCGCAAATATTCCAGTCAACAGTTTCCACATCAATGGCAGACATGTAATTGGTCTTTAATTATTAGCATCTGTTCCTTTTGCAGGATCTTTCCTGATCAGTGTTGTTCTTCGCTTTACAAGAGCAGCAGCTATGTGGATAAAGGCATGGAAACTGTTTAAACCGGAGGCCCATCACTCCATCTGGACCAGGTGCCTTCCAGTTTGTCATCCTTCGTATGCCAGCCTTAACGTCATCGATGGTTATCTCGACGTTCTTCATCTGCTGCATTTCTGATAGTCTTGCTCTGACCTCTCCCAACCAGCTAGCCTTCTCATTATATCGCCCTTCGACAGACCAAATCCCACTCCAGAACTTCCTTGCATCTTTTGCATTTGGAGTGTTGTTATTTCCCGCCTGTTTACTACCATTTAATTCTTTATATAGCTGAGACTGTTTGTTCCGGAAAGGTTGTTCTGCCGAAATGCAACACTTTTTCCAACAAAGTTCCTAATTTTCATACCACCAGTGTGGATCTTCTCTTTCAACATTGTTAGAACGTTCATGGCTCCCTTTTCCAGCAATGTATACCTCCTTTCAAGCTTGTCCTTAGCTTTCTGTCCTAGTTTAACTCCTTTTCTTATTTCTTTGATTCTGCCAATGTCTTTCCGCCACCGTTTAATACTTTCGTCAAGCCGCCTCTGCCAGTGTGGCCTTCTATCCTTTATTTCTCACTTTTTCTTCTGTAATAAGCCAAGACGATTCGCAATAACGTATGACGCTGCAGACAGAAGCCTTTTAAGTTCCGTAATCGGTATGTTCTTTCTTATGATGTTGTGAATTACTCCTTGAATTATTTTTACCTCGTTTTTCACCTTCCGCCTATCACTATTCTTCATACTTGGAATCTCTATGATATCGTCTATAAGAAGAACCTTCCTTAACTTGTGAAGTGCTTCTTTTTCTACAGAAGTCAAAGTTCGAACTTCATCACCACTTCTCGATACATCTGCTCCTTTCACTGGCTCCATTATCTTAGAGTCAATGATCTCATCTGCCTTAGATCCTTCAAACTCTTTCTCATTACTTCCCCCAACCATAGGATTCCATACTATCTCAGTTGGCCGCCTCCCATCATCGCTTACACTTCCCTTCTGTACTTCCACTCTCTAAGTTCTTTCATCAGAGCTAGTTTAATCTATTTTACTTTCGTTATTCATTTCATTCCTAACCATCCATTCAATCTCTTCTCTTGCAATCACTGAAAGTAGGTTGTTATTTTTAATTTGTTATAACTGGGATACCAAACTCGCGACACTTCTAGCTCCTCCTCCTCTCGATTCCCATTCTTCCTTCACTTTTCGGATATATCCACCAGATTTGGTATTTCCACTTCTTACAAAGCATTCCCACAGTACTCTTCTTTTCTCATCCGTCCACGTTTTTTTATACATTTCCTGTTCTAACTCCCTTCGTGTCTTGGGATCCTCTCTGACAATTCTCACTCCCCCTATATCCAGTCACATCCTCAGAATTTCGAACAGTTGTATTATGATGACAGGACCAACCCTGTTAACCAGTGGGACACCTACCTGACGTGACGCCATCGCAAGATGTTCTAGCCTCATTAACGTCGTTATTTTCAATATTTTGATTTCACATTCTCCCATAAATGGGGTTAGTGAACACCACCGATAGTTTTATCGAGGCATTATCTCAAGGAGGATTCCCCACCAAGGTCTAAGATCCACTCCCGACATTTTTCCTCCATCACCACCACTATTCCCATTACCACCACCAGCAATAATAGAAATAAAATCTACAATGAT
>NC_136497.1:38188100-38325600 GCF_053919585.1 Euprymna scolopes | reverse complement strand
TGATGCTGGTTTAATCATGTTGCATCATTCCGCATCGATCAATGAGTATCTTAATTAAAACTTTAATTTTATCTTAAGTTAAATCGAGTCAAATCAATACAAAATTGTGTTTTGATAAAAAGATTTGCAAATTCAAGCATTTTATTTTTTTAATAAAATCAGATGTGTATTCAGATACTTAATAGAACTTATTTCAACTTGTTTTCACTTACCAGAATAGTGAAAGGTTCTTCAAGCTGTTAACTCTTCCAATGTTTCCATTTTATATATCATGTGTAACGCTTACAACTTTTGCATTATGTAGCTAGAATTTGTGGAAAGTCTGGCTACATAATGTAGCCAGACTTTGTAGACACCCTGTATATATTCGTTTTAACAAAATGTAAAAAAAAAAATGCAGTTTAAATTCCCGGAATAAAATAAGATAAATTAGACCTATCGTAGACTTAGCACCTACACAATCCGACTTCTAAAAGTTTACCATTACAGAAGAGAATTCATTTATATAAGGATGAGAGAAAACAAAAGCCTTAATTAAAGTTGTAAAACAAAAATTGGACTTAGCACTATCATAAGCCGTTTCCTCAAAAGTATGCAATTATAAAAGAGAATTTTACTATATAAGGATGGAAAGAGAAAATCTTAACTAAAATTTTGTAAATAGAAAACGGAGACACTCAGCTGCTTACCATATAGTTGTTTCGGAGATCTAAAAACCTCGTTTATATATATATATATATATATATATATATATATATATATATATATATATATATATATATATATATATATATATATATATATATGTGTGTGTGTGTGTGTGTGTGTGTGTGTATACATATATATATATATATATGTGTGTATATATATATATGTAGAGAGAGAGAGAGAGAAAGAGAGAGAGAGAGAGAGAGATGTGCATTAGGCACGGTCGAAAAATGGAAAAACATGTTGCTGTTTTTATAAACGAGTTAAAATCTATTAAAAAAGCATAACCAGTAATTTTATGCAAATCTTATTTTTCAGATTTGAAGTGAACGCCAGTTCCAGCTTCTCACAACGTAATTATCATCCAGAACGTGTGGACTAAATTTTTATGATAAACATTCTAAATTATACGAGAGCTCAATTTGTTCACGCAAAGACTAATGAATTTTCCTTGTACAATCATGATTAAATTTATCAGAGAAATAAACCAATAAATGTAAGTATTTTACTCACCCTGATTGTATAAGAGCTTCTTTTTTATTTATTCTAATTAAAGCACAAAATGTTATTATTTGTCGTAATATTTTTACGGGTTGGTAATTGGACTTTTCCTATAAGGTCGAGTGGAAAACTTTCGTACATATCGTATATTAACTTTGTGAAGTGTGTGTTTTTGCTGGACAACACGAACAGGAAAAAATCAATAATCACAGTTGGTGCTACGAATTTACAAAGATAATATAATTTCATTGGCAACGCCAGAATCACAGATCATATTAGTACATATCTATTATATATATATACATCCGTAATCCCGTCTGTTTGTTTGTTTGTTCACAATTTGATTAATATATACAAAAGTTTCCTTACTTTACTCTTTCATTTATTTCTATATATAGCTTCATTCTTGGAAACTAGATACAATAAAATATTATGTCATTTGCATATAACATTAAGAAACATCGATTTTATTAAATAGCGGTATCTTAATTAATGTTTCTAGCGAGAGAATTGTTTTCAGTGTTTTATTCAAAATTGTTTTTAATACATTTTAAACAATAATTACATTGATAACATATTTATTTTTTTGGGAATTATTATTTCAACATCGAATTTTTAAAACACTTTTAGAGTTATTTGCCCATTAGAATCTTCCGATCATTTCATTTGTTTGTTCTTATTATTCTTTAAACAGCTATACAGAAATCGCAAATTTTCCGATGTGACCCATCGTTGTTTAATACCTAACAAAATAGGATCTACTGCCCCCCTCTGAATTCCACAATTTACACTTTTCTTTCTTTTTTTTTTCACGTTAATCTCATCGATTACAAACTTCAATTTCTAATTAAAAAAAAAAAGGTAAATTTTTACGACGTGACTCAGCGTCTTTTAACCCCTAAAAAAATTAGGATCTACTTTTTTGGGGCCCTAATAGGTTTAAACAATCTTTATAAATAATATGAAAGAAGTAATTTCGAAAAAAAGAAAATTAACATTTTAAAGTGGGGGATAACTTTTCTATATAAATTTAACGTAAAAATGAACACCCATTTTTGGTCACAAAACATTCAACGAGATATATCATCTCCAGCATTTTTTTTTTCAAATTTAGCGATCGAGATGGATGGGGCAAAACATGAAAATACAGTTTTTTTTTGTTTGGTGGGCGTGGGAATTACATTTGAAACATCTGGTGGAGAGGGTATCAGGTACTTCTTTTAAGGAACGATTAAATTTACATGTTTTTATCCGTTCTTTTATTCATGGAAGTGTTGTGAGGGTATCCATGTTACCCATGATGAAAATGATTAGTGTAGCAGGTGTGTTCCAAACGGAACTTCATGTCAACCCAGGCAACGCTGGTTACCCATGCTAGTATATATATATATATATATATATATATATATATATATATATATATATATGTGTGTGTGTGTGTGTGTGTGTGTGTGTGTGTGAGGTTAGGTCATATGCTACTGGTGCCATGTAACCCTGTACTACCTGCATCATGGTCGGGTCACCGACGACTAAACTGGTTCCCCCACCAGACTGTTTGGCGAGGAGGGTGGTTAGTCTCCCTGAAGGATTTAAAACAAGACCTTCCAAAGGGCGAATGAACCCCTTTTCGGGGTCAATGGCCAACTACAACCGTGTATATGTATGTATGTATATATATATATATATATATATATATATATATATATATATATATGTTGGGGTGGAGAGGGCTCCCGTAAGCCGTGGTGGAGACAACCTTTCTATTTAAAAAAAACCATAAAGCGGGAGACCAGTATTCGCATTAAACTGGTTTGCAGTTTAATTTGTTGCTGGCTATCTTGCTCTTGCTTGTTGCTGGATCTCAACATTTTGAACCGAGATAGAGACTTAGTTGTCGTACAAAGCTAAGACTCCGTGACATCATCTGTGTATAGATACTCCCTAAGGCATTTGGGCTAATGGACTCAGTGTCTGAGGGAGTGGCACTCGTCTGACAAGACGTTGCAATCATTATATATATATATATATAAAGTTATAAAATATATATGGCGATTAAGCTATCCAGAATATTCCGCGTTTCATCCACTCTAGGATTCTTCAGCTTGAAGAATCCTAGAGTGAATGAAACGCGAAATATTCTGTGTAGCTTAAACGCCATATATATTTTATAACTTACTAACTAGCTCTACCTACGTATTGAGCACTGTTGAAGTAAATACTTAAAGTTTACGCGTAAATTTATACTTTCGTATATTAATTTATGTGAGTAAATGAAGTAGTTATATATATATATATACATATATATATATATATATATATATATATATATATATATATATATATATATATAAGAGAGAGAGAGAGCGAGGGGAAGTGAGCTCATGTAACTTAATATATTAAAAAAATACATATGTGTATGTACATACGTGTGCACATATATACGTATGCATAAGTATCCCCCCCTCTCTCTCTCTCTCTCTTTCGCTCGCTCTCTCTCTCTCTCTCTCTCTCTCTCTCTCTCTCTCTCTCTATATATATATATATATATATATATATATATAATTTGAAAGTCATTCGTCTAACCAAATAGATTTACATTTACTTCTTGGATCTTATTAAGTTTATCGGTTTCTGCCAAGTCGGTTTTATCTTCTCGAACTTATATATGAGTTTTTTATTTTTATTTTTATAGTTTCTAAAAGAAATCTTTTGAGACTTAAAAAAAGAGAAACCTTTGCGCTTTTTCTTCCCTTTTCTTACAACTCGCTGTGCAATCGTCGTTCGTGTTCGATAGAGGCGCCAGTATTTCTGCTTTTATCTCGAACTCGGAACATGAAAGAATGTGCGTCTTTCGCTTGATGATTTTTAATGACGCAGTCATGTCGACAAGAACGGTAGGAAAAACAGAGTGCAGAATCAGTTTTATATTTTTTCTCTTAGCCTTCGACATAGAATCAATATGTAGTATCTGTTTTGTGTTCTGTTAGAGCAAAGAAATCCGTCTTACCTGAGTGTTTTTTTTTATTTTGTTGTGTGTTTAATTTGGTTTCGATAGATAATCTTTCATAAAACACAATATTCTTTAAATATTGCCTCTGTGGAGATCAAATATATTAGTATGTCTGCGTATAAATATAGCAGTGATACGAGAATGGTGTCGGCTTACCTTATGAAGAGCGTGTCAGTATTATTATTATTTGGTTGTTTGTAAAATAATGATTGCCTATTTAATTAATTTTCATGAAATAGTTAATATAATGTCTATAGTATCTACTTAAACTATGACCGATATATTTTATGCGATGAACGCATAACAAGAAAAGAAAAAACTACCTTAATTTTTAACTGTAAAGGAAAATGTTATAGCAATATTTATATATATATATATATATATATATATATATATATATATATATATATAATCTTATTTTTATATATATATATATATACAAGGAAAGGTCCAAATGTAAGTAAATTAAATACTGTCAAGGAATTTTGTGCTTATAAAGTTTTTTTATTAAATTTTTTTGGTACTAGTGCACTTATTGATCCGTGCTGAAATAATAGCGTTATTGTGTAAAAAACCATTCTTAATATGGGGAGGGGAGGGTGTTTTGTACCTATTCTGTACTTTAACCTTACAGTTGAATAATAAAAAAAAACATATCATAAAACTTTAATTAAACTTGTAAATACGATTTAAAAAATAGCGCGGTCAGTAAGTGCAGTAGCACCCAAACTCTCATTTCAAGAAAAATAGAAACACTTTTTGTTTATATTTTAGGGTGTTTTTTCGTTTTTTTGTGTTTTTTTTTGTTTTGTTTTTGTTTTTGTTTTTTTTATCCAAGAAAAGGTTCAAGGTCAGTCAAATAAATATTTTCAAGGAATATTTTTGGGGGGTTGCTTTTTATTTTTAGGGAAACCTGAAAAAATAGAAAAGTTGAAAAAAAATGTGTTTTTGCTTTTTTGTTTTAAGGAAAAACCTGGAAACTTGAAAAAGAAAGACAACTGGGTGGGATATATATATATATATATATATATATATTCATTTTAAAACAGATGTTCTTGTTTCCTCGGACCGTTTGAGGGTATGGCCTGGACTCCCTATCTGCCGGTGATTCCTTAGAAAATGTTTCCCGCAAATATCTCTTAAGAAATTCTTCCAGTCGGCGATGGATGGTGTGCGTCGAGCGAATTCAACATTCGCGTTGGGGGTCTTTTTGCGTTGTTCTCTCGAACGCCCACAAATAGTTAGTTTTAGTATTATGGCAATTGCCAGCCTAGACTTTGGAAGTCCGGATCGAGGTAAATGTTCGGTATTTGCTAGTCTGACACCTCGAGTTATCACTTTACTCCTTACAATTACAGTGCATCTATGTCCACAAGAGGTACACGCTTTCGTCCGTAGCAATGTCTTATTCTGACAAAATTCCAGGACTCCCGCTGGTGTTTTCAACTGCTCACTTAAGACTGTAAAATCCATGTTTATTTCCTTACGTGAAAGTACGCAAATGGTGTGCTTTTTTTTTAACTAACTTGTTTTCTTTCCTTCCTCTTCATGATTGTCGTCCATCTGCTGCCTTGATATTTCAATTCGCACGAACGCGCGTAGCGTTGAAAACCATCGCGCTACATTGTCATTGGCTCAGCTTTATAATACGCCAAACATCTTAATTTCTTCGGCGACGCTCGACTTACTCCGGCTGTTGATGCAATGTTCCGGCGAGAGCCAGGCGTGCGCTGAGGTACGTCGGGATCACTCTCTGCATGAGTACCATTTTTACTTTTATCCGTCCCCCAAAAAGCAAATGGTCTAGCAATTTGCCTTCCTTGGAAAAAATCAGTAGACAGAACTACCGTTACTAACGCCATTGTCGTACGTAGTTTAACTTGTAACATCGAGGTGGTCAATCCATATTGTTAACAACTTGATCACCGTCACTTTCCTATGATTTTACTGTAAAGTAAGAAGTTGTTATTTTTTTTATCTTTTCGTCCTGTACAAAAGAGATATACTCAGAAATATGATAATATGTATGTTTTGAAAATAATTAATGAAAATCAGCAAGTGAAATATACCTATAATAGATCATTAAATCAGTCCTTTTTTCTGCAATAACAATATTTATAGATTATCAGGGAGAGCAGAGTTTATTAGTGAGAGGATAGTTCAATGGCTATTACTTTTATCAAACAATTTATGGGCCAGATACTACACTATTATTAAGTACACCATTATTAAGTACACCATTATTAATTTAATTTTTCACTTAAAAATTCGTGAAAATTACACATGGATTGAATAATTTTTGCAGCCGCTTCTTTAAGACAATATCTACAGTGTTTTATTAGTAACATCAATACTTCTATGACGTTTGAAATCATGCGCGGCATATGCATCTAGGATATATATAACATGAGGTATTATACATACGGGCCATTTGATGCGATCACACAACAAATATTGAGAAGCTTTTCATCGTATGCAATTAAACTATAGTCAAATTTCACTACAATCCGAGAGATGTCGATATACGCCATCTATAAGAAACTATATATGAGCATTTTACGACTATTTCAACATGCAGAGATTCGTTTCTAACGAATTAGATATAAAGCAAGAAATATCGTATCAGCTTTAAACTCAAAATCAAAAGTCATCTTATAAACTCTTTTTTTCAAATCTATGATGGCACAGATCAGACTGCTACTTTGTAGTACAGATGTTATTAGTGGATCTAGTCTCCTGCAGTGTGACGTCTATTTTATCTATTACTCAGCTATAGGGAAGGTAGTCTGAGAGACGCCGATGAATATCATTATAAAGATGGCAAATTAAAATAAGCATTAAGGAATCTGTTTGAATCGAGCATTAGTGTTCACCAAAATCACCGGAAAGAGAGGGGAGGGGCTAGACCTAGGGGAAATGTTAATTGAAAATTCATAGCGCAAAAAAACAACCAGTCGAGGTCACGAGCGAGGGCAGAAATACCATACTGACAGTGCAAATATTCGGTGTTTCTGTGTTCTATTTAGTTCGAACCTAAATTCTAGCAAGGTTGAATTCATTTCAATATGGATACGCGGCCTAAAGCCAGTAATCATCAATGCTGGAATATGTAACATAGCGCCAAATTGTTACACATGCTTCATGGTAGAAAAATCGTAAACAACTAACTGTTTATTGATAAGTTAAGGCATTATCCAGCATACAGCACCGGCGATCTTGAATGCAATAAAACAATAATCAGACAGAGAAACTAATTAAAGTAATTTAGATTAAACAATACAAACGCCATAAAAAAAGTGTGCAAAATCGCAGTAATTGTTATGGAAATCCATGACAACTGAAAAACAGATAAAATAATTACATTAAATGAATTATGGAGAAATAAAGAAAAAAGTGGGTTAGTGCCATAATAGTAGAACGTTATTTATATAAAAAAAACGTGCATAATGGAAATGAATCAGAAGAGATGCAATAAAGATTCGATTACGAATCTTCCGATAGCGTCTGTGCGCGCAATTCTTTAATAGCGGCAGGGAAAACGGCACTTTAAATGGGGAAATAATAAAAGGCGACAGAATTGAATTAAAGACTTTTTGAACGTAACCCGGCTCTACGTTATGAGTCAGAAAACAATGAGATGTATGTTGTGCAATTTTCTTCCGTCTGTTGATTGGCATTCTTTGTCTGTATATGTGTCTGTTTACAGCTCCGCTTCTATATTTGTGTTTCCACGTTAGTGTCTAGCTCTCAGCTTGCATTGGCATCACGGCCTCTTTTTATAAGTGCATTCATCTCTCTCTCTCTATCTTTCTATCTCTCTCTCTCTCTCTCTATATATATATATATATATATTCGAATTAAATGAAGTTGATTCAATTAAATCCGGTTAAAATGAATAAAAGGAACTGTATACATTGCTCTTATATGTATAACATTTATAAAGTGTGCGTATATATATATATATATATATATATATATATATATATATATATACACACACTTTTTTCCTTCCTTTGACGATTGTAACGCTAGATATGGGGCAGCCAAACCAGCTGCCAACATTGGCTTGCTTTTTAATGAAACCAACCGAGAGCTCTTTTTAGTATCCTCGTCGTTGCCCTCAGTACAATTGTCTAGATCTCTTTTGTACTTGGCTAACGAGGAATATTAGTTAGGTAGGACTTCAGTTTCTTCTTTATAAGCCCTGTGACACTTTAATAACTGGTAGGACTGATATCTCTCTAAGATTCCAGTTTCTTTTCATACTATGCTGTTGAATAGCAAGGTTTAATATTAAAGAGATGACGCGGGGTTTAATTTTGAAGAGATGATGGGGAGTTCATATTGGGGCACATATATAACGGCTATAATAATAGTGATGAGAGAGAGAACATTTATACATAGACAGCTCTGGGAATGCTGGGACTTCATATATACTGACTGGAGATGTATACAAGTTCTTAACACAAAGGAGGGGAGATACATAATCTTGTAAGGGTTACACAATTTCCATTACAAGATGATTAATACATTATCTTTTGAGTGTTGAAAGATGACACCTGACAAACACAACAATGAGTCTTTATTCATTACACCTGTCGAATGCTGATGACGTCATGGAATCAAATTTGGGATCTACATAGTTTAATGTTCTTCCTTTAGCTTCCAAATGACTGACTTCAACTACACCCAACTCAACTGCTCTCGACTTTACTCTTCTGCTGACTCCCTCTGACTGACTGACTCTAGCTCCTATATTGAGAATCCCCCTTCGTCTATGACGTCAGAAGTGTGTTTCCCAAATGTAACCAATTCACGTGGCTATGCATGTTTTTCCAAACACACTTTTAACAACAAAAGAATTTTCAACATATAATTCTAACCTATTTTTTAACAATATATTTTTAATTTGTATTGTTTATTCTTTAGCTGACATTTTTATATTCAGTTTTCTAAAAGAATGAACAATCAATTATTTTTACCATATAAACAATATCAAACACTTCTAATAGAATTTAACAATAGACTAAATTCTCTGATTCCAATTCTTAACCTTGCTTACAAGGTTCGAGTCTCGGCTTATCCTAATCTCATTTTCACCTATCTAATACTCTTCTTATTTATGAAAAGGGGACAGCCTTTCCCTGTAACAATACATTAGACTATGATAGTTTGTCTGTTCCTCACTTTCAGCTCTGTTTAGACCACCATCATTGGGGACACTCACTTCAACCAAGGTTGCAATACTCGCTGACTTATTCCATATAATTATGTCAGGTTTCACAGCAGTATTTTCAAGGTAGGTGGCTGTAAGGATTGCATGTTTGTGATGTATAACATATAAGTCATTTCCAACCGTTCTTTCAGGTTGATGTTACCAGGATTTGCTGCTACATTGGATGCTAATGTTTTACAGATTGTCCAGTGGAGGTACTTACATACTCCGTCATGTCTCGCTGTGTAGTAGCGATCCCCTAAATAAACCTTGCAACTTAATACTAGATGACTCTTTTCAATTCCGTGTAGCAGAATCTGCATTTGTTGTCATTAGTGAGACCTGCCATCATCTTGGACCTGCATTGGTCATCAGTCTCTGGTATTGAGTAGACATTATAAACTTTTTCCTGACCCTGGTGGAGCCAGTCCAAGGAACCTTCTTTGTCTATATATTCCTGGGATAGTTCCTCCAGAATATACTGTGCACACTGATGTTGGCCCGACTCTTTTAGGTTCCTCTTTTGGAAAGTCTCGGTATATTTCTGACGACTTTTTCTTGCTATTTCTGTGGCAAGCTTGTTTAATGTTTCAGTCTCGTCGGTGAGACCGCCCTGACTAAAACATCCTGCTGAAACAATCACTGTAGTGGCGATGGAGTGCAGTCAATTGTTTCAGGCAGAAGTTTTGGACATTGTCGATGGCAGGTGCTTTGTGGTTGGAGAATTGTGCAATTTTTATTGTTAGTGTACCAGGAGTAATAACTGGTTCTGAAATCTGAGGCTTGGTTTCGTTAAACCTAATAATATCTTCAATCCACTGGGCCTCTTGATTGTATTTGCCGTCTGTTTAAAAATGGAGGCCTCCAGTAGTTTTCCAGGTCTTTCTCTGCAGGTGGAATATCCACAGTAATGATATAGCTTATAAGCTACCTGTAAAAAGTCCTTTGGTTTGTTTTGAACTGCCTGTTTTGAATTTGGAAGTTGATCTTGTTCTAATTTTAAATCCTCTGGGCAAGTGCTGGTATTTTTTCCTCCAACTCCCCTGCTGAATTATGCAACCCCAAATGTTCTCATAATGGTATTTGGTAAAATGTTTTCTAATAGTGGTCTTAAGTCGACCCTGTACCGAAGGATCTGCAAGTAACTGTTTTATTTAGTTTAGTTCCTTCCTGTAGAGGTTCAGTTGTTTTTGCAACTTGGTCTTCCAGTGATGTGTATGTCTGGAGACTCTGGGCCCTATTCGTTGATTATGGTTGAAGGATCGGGGTTAATTTTTCTGTCAATGTAGAGACCACCTGCATATGTGATCTGGTTGAGTTTTGTGAGTGTTACTGATATTGGTAATAGCCTCTTGAAAGCGATGTCAACTTTGGCTATAACAGTTTAGCTCTTCCAGCAGCTTGGATCTTAGACAAACGTCGTCTGCTCTCCATTCTCATATACTTCACCTTCTCAATATACACACGCGCGTGCTTGTGTGTGGATAGGTGTGTATGTATTCTGAAACCCTCAAGACATATACTGCATATATTCGGAATATACTCTCAAAATTTTAACATGAATAAACATTTTATCCATTGATTTGATTCTGAATCAAATTCCTCACAGTACTCCATATTGGTTGTTATTTTGGTATCAAGCCCACATTCCTCTCATTGTGTTAGTGATGTTATTCTATTGAAATAAACACGATATCGTATCTGAAACGATTATGCATTATTTTTTGTGTTTAATTATGTATTCCTTGGATTATATATAAATAAACGTATACTTATTCATTAAACTAGGATTATGTACTGCATTTCGAATTTTATTAACCATAATTTTAAAATTCTATATAAAAGAACTAAAGTGTCTGTTGCATAGCCATTATCCAAATAATCGGATAAAGAACGAACACAAACAGAATTTTGTTTATTTTCCAGTATTGTTCAGCATACATAGGTATTTATGGTTTATCATATTATTATATTAATGTAGGGTATTATGTTTAATTAAATATGTATTTATATGCGTAATTGAGCATTCAATTATGTCTCGTGTTATAAAAAGCTAAACACAGATATACATTATATTTCAAACTGACTGTAATTCAGTCGTTCTCAAGTCAGATGTAAACGATTTCTTGTCCTCTAAATAATTAAATTCTACTCCACTTACATCACTACCTATTAATACGCTGTTGTCTCAGTGACTATCGTACACGCAATAACCCTTACTATTGAGTTGCCTTCGAGCTTTGATAAGTGGTTATTTCCATGTACTATATGTATATATATACATATATATATATATATATATATGTATATATATATATATATATATATATATATATAGAGAGAGAGAGAGAGAGAGAGAGAGAATACTCATTCTTTTACAATTCATGATTAAAAGCGATAGGTAAAGGAGAAAAATGTCAGCCGATCAGATTCGCCCTTACTCGTCGAAAGCTGTATCGCTATACCAAGGGAGTTTTATATATATATATATATATATATATATATATATATATATATATATATATATATATATATATATATATATATAATAAAATACAAATGATTCAAAGTGACCGCATGCATATAATATACTTTATTCAATTTATTCACCACTTTTTATAGTACATTGAAACAACTATTATAAATCTTACTGAATTTTCATAGTTTTCACGTTATTGGCCTTTCTCCAGTCGACTGCCAATAACTCAGTCAGACTTTAACAACCCATTTTTTTTTCAAACTGAATTTCCCCAACCCCTACGCAAGGGAACGAGACATGACGCATGAAACACATAATCGACACGCGACCACCCATTATATGCAGACATTAGGCTTTTTTCATATATATATATATATATATATATATATATATATATATATATATATATATATATATATAGGCATTTGTTTGTCGTACAGATTCGGTCTTTTACGCACACATACATATTCCCTTTTCTCTCTCTCTCTCTCTCTCTCGGTCTTTCCCTCATAATCTCGCTACCCATTAAACTATCTCTTTAGCTCTCTTTCTATTTCTATGCACCCACAACCACACATATACATGAGAGAATGAGAAAGGTAAGACGAATTAAAACAAATAGAAGTATAAAGCTATTATTAGCTAGACACAAATACACGGATATTTTCATATCTTCGTGTAAAAGAAACAATTCTTTACCTGAAAATATATAATTTTAATAATAGGGTTTTACTGTTTATATATATATATATATATATACATATATTTATATATATATATATATATATATATACACACACACACATACACACACACGCGCATATATATATATATATATATATATATATATATATATATATATATATATATACTAGTAGGCCTCCCTATATTACCCAATCGTAAAATACGCTTAAATATTATATTTTCATTCATGACACTTTCGTATTTATTATTACTATATATTGGGGCCAATATATAGTAATGATGTAACATTTTAGGAAAAAATGACTCGTGCATCACCATAGAGAATAAAAACCAATTAAAATAGCTTACAATTTATTTTTTCCTCTGACGTTAATGCCTGAGCTATGAGGAGATGTTTGCAGCAAGGCAAAAAATGGAAACATAAACCAATAGCTATTACGTTACGCATATATATTCGTAATGCTGTCGTTCGACATTCACCAAGTAAATTCCATTTTTTTTATTCTCACATTTTTGCCCGATTTTACCAACCTAAACCCTAAATATAAAATTTCGCATAGGTTCTAATACACTATATTTTCATGTTTATAAACAAAATAACTGATGAACGAGTTTGGGAAGCAACATTTCTTAAACAAATATATACATACATATATATATATATATATATATATATGTATTAAATAGTTCTGCTGAAAAGCAAAATTAGCGTCCATTCACAGCTGAACATTTTGCTAACCGCATTTCATTTCCACTGACGATATAAGCCATTGTTGAAAATCCATGGATTAAGGAAATAAAAATAACTCCGTCTATATATTCCTTTTGTCAAACAATAAATTCTTAAACCGAATATATGTCTCTGTATGCTGTTTTTTTCAGAATTTAAAATCTAACCACGAAACGTATATATATATATATATATATATGTATATACAGACATATATATATATATATATATATATATATATATATATATATATATATATATATATACGTATCCTTAAATATATATAGAAATAAAAAAAATAAAATCAGATTATATATATATATATATATAGTAATTTGTGCTTTCGTATATTAATTTTATGTGATTAAATGAAGTAGTTATATATATATATATATATATATATATATATATATATATATATATATATATATATATATATATATTAGCAAACAGTTAATAAAATAATTTTCTTCTCATCAGAGGGTAGAAATTAGCAAAATGCTGGATCGGATTTTGCATGCAGAAGTATTTGATGAAACAAAAAGTAAGTCAAAGATCTTATTTGAAAACAAAATAAGTGAAGCAGAACGAATATGGTGAAGAAAAAAGTGATTACATATGAATGGATAGTCTGGTGGAAGATAAAATATCCAGTGACAGTAAAATCCAAATATATAACTTAAAGAAAGTTAAAAGGGTGCCCGTTTGTACAAGTAAAATCCAAGGAAATCCCGTAATTGGAAGGAGATGGTCCATAATAATCCAAAGGCAGAAATCCATGGAATAATTCACAAAAATATGTACAAGGAAAAAAAGAAAAGATTCCAATAATATTAATAAAAGAAAAATAAGATATGCTTTTCACTCTACTTCTGTGATATAGATATAAATAAGAAAGATCAGGGAGAGAAAGAGGAGAGAAAATTTTTTTTTTTTTTTTTATAATGATAGTGATTATATTTTTTTCATAGTTTACATTGTGATGTATTACGTTCATACTGAAAATTGCTATTACGTATCAGTTTTGATGTTAGACTTTAATTTGGCAATAAAGAGTCTACTTGGTTAGGCCATCTCCAAGCGACAATTGGTAACCATTATCCATCAGCACAAAGAGCCCCCAACTATGATCATTTAAGTAAGTTGGAAAATGAGCAAGAAATTAATAATTTGTTTTCTACAAATCAAAAATATTATTAACACATTTCAAAATTGAAATTTATTTTATAATTAAAATTTTAAGGCTTTTCTGTTCCAATACTATAGAGGGATTAAACTTCATGAATACTGATCTCCTACTCTTACACTTAACATATTTTATGAATATCTTTTGTAGTAAAAATATTCTTGTATATAATCTCTCAGAAAAGCCGGAATAAGGATACTGTTAATATGTGTACATATTTACCTATGTAATATATATTATATATGCATATTACCATATATATATGATAATTTTTATTTATACACAAATGGGGCGACATATTTCAATCATATCCTGAAAGTAATAATAATTATAAATTATGAATGGCAGAAAATTATTTTTTTTTCTAAACCTGAGGAAATTTATCTGGTCAAAGCTAAGACGTAAAGATGTTTGATGTGTAGCCGCTAAATATATGTAATAATAAACCTAATCTATATTAGCCTAAGTCCCCGGCGTTTCACGGGTGATTGAAGGTGTTAGTTGAGCAAAAAAATGTGGTAAGGCAGGTAGGCTCGAACCCGGGCCTCGAGGAAGGCAAAGGACTTGAAAACAAAAACCTGACGCTCATCATCAAACCGGAAGTAACGTAAATTTAGATTCAGGCTAGACAATTGAAAAGAGGGGATGACTTTCAAAAATATCGGCGAAAAAAGCGACCCCTCCGAGTAGAAAAGTGCCCAGGTGAAGGGTAAGGAATTAATGTTTTGTGCCAGTTTTTTAATATTTGTCGTCCAAAGGGTTGAGCTTGAAAATGATACCAATCTTATAAAAATCCTCGCCCCTGTCGAAAGTTTAAGGTAGAGATACAAACATACATTTTAACAGACAGTTAAAATTTATACAATAGATAACTATCTATTATTGAGCATTATTACATGAGAACAGATTAAAGATGCTCTTAATTTTAATTTGTAAATACAAACTAAATTACTATATACATATATATATATCCCTCTCTATTTATATATACATATATATGCAAGTGTGTTTAAATGCATTGTGTGTGTGCGTGCTTATATGTGTGTGCGCATGCGTGTGTGCACGTGCGTGCGTTTGTGGGTGTATGTGTGTGTTATAGAGCACTGTCAGGAGATGACAAAAAATCTTAACCATTATTATGATCGTTTTTAATGTTTAGTAAATATATATCAAGGCGAAATATACTTTTAAAATGCAAATATAACGGTAGAAATATATCCGGAATGTTAACGTTGGAATGTTAAAACAAACAAGAATGTTAGAATATAAACAATGGAGATGATTTTAGTGATGGAATCAGATGATCTTAATGTTATGTGAAGTAATGGCGTAATGAGATAGATTTTGAGAGACTTGCAATTTTGTTTAGAGTTAAGAGAGCAACTAGAAATTTCCGAAAGTTAACACGAAATATATTTGAAACATTTGAAATCTAGATATGGCCGATGGAAATTAAATATTGTCCTTACCCAAATTGTAGCAAGCAACAAGCGAATTGGAAAATGAAAATCACATACAAACAAATCGACAATTATAGTTTTTAGTTTATTTGTTTTGTATTTACACTACATACAACTATGTTTATTTATGTCATGGCGACACATGATATTCAGTAGAAATATTCATAAAAAAATGTTAGTCAAACTTATTATTAACTTAATTAAACATTGTTTACAATAATTAAACTAACTGTTAACACAATTTTTATTCATTATTCAAGTATTTCGAATGGTTTTCCTAATTTTATTGGTGCCATTGTCATATCCACATATTCTCCGAGTTTCCATGGCGTATTTTGCGTAGTCCATAACAATCTATGCTTATAGAATTGCGCAGTAAGATATTCACGATGAGTTACCGACGACAACACATTCCACTTCCAAAAGACCGGAGAGTAGTTTGTGAAAAATCAAGCAACAAATACATTGAAACAACCTGAAATATAGTATCTTATCTCAAATACAACAGGCAATTGCAGACATTAAACCGTGCAATAATGTCATTTCAGTATAAAAATAAATTGCACTGAAAGACGGGGTCGCTGTAACTGTGTATTACAGTATATATAATAATATTGGACAATACATGGGTATATATATATATATATATATATATATATATATATATATATATATATATTACAATTAAAACTCTTTTTCAAACAGTATGACGAAATGACCTATGGAAAATGTACTACGCCAGTTAGGTACAAATGTGTAGTTAGTATAAACGTTCATATAAATTAGTTTGAATTAATAAATATATTGCATTTTAAAATATATGAGAATGCTAATATATATAATATACTTGCAATACAGTATAACAATATATTAGCGTTTACAAATAAGTAATAATGGTATTACACTATATTTTATAACAATATAATTATGTATAATAATGGCATTATCGTAAATAATATTAGTCCTAAACTTTTAAAATGAGACAATGTGTTAATACAACTTTAAAATATCGCAGTGTTCATAATTATAATGCCAATATAGTGTGATTGACTACAAATAGTCCGATTTACACTTTGATTAACTTAACCCATATTTTGCGTCGGTATCCATTACCCTATTGGTATTGGTTTTCTAATATACACTTATAATTCGTTACGTAAAAATATATCTGATTTTAATCTATTATCTCTTAAAATCTAACTCAAGACCGGCTCCACAAATAAAGTACCTTTAATAAAATCGATGTGAGTTTGATGATTATTTGTGAACGTTTAGAAAACTGAAGTTCGAATTTGGAATTTCGCCTTGTTACTTATTTGAGCCAATTGACTTAGCAAAGGTGAACAATGTGTGTTTTATAATCAATACCTTTTTGATCGATTGCTTCCTTAGCTCAATAGCGTTTTATCGATTATATTTTCCATTTAAGCTTCTCTTCTGGAAGACTGCCATTTTGTCCTCAATTTTACTTTTTTGGCAGGAGATAAATTCAAACATTTTGTATTGGCTTTCGACTTAGTCTGGCACATGGTTTTTTACGAAACGTAATTGTTCAAGGAGGTTTCCATTTTTATTTATTCAATACTAAAGTTAATAAATAACTCATGCTTAGTAAGTAAACCAGATTTGAGTAAGAAATTGCATTAATATACTTATTGTTTAGTATTAATTTTATTGAATTTATACGAATTTATTGTTTGTTAGGTAAATTCTAGAGGCAGCATTTGTATGGGAAATAAAAAATATCGTGAAATGAATGGACTAATGTTATGTTACTTGAAACAATTGAATGAAAAGTTAACTTTGGGGAGTATGTGTCACCGGCTGATTCAGAAATCGAGAATGCCGGGTGAGAGATTTTTGACTCTTGAAATAGTGAAATGTTTAAATAGCCATTTTAAATGTTTTAAAATAATTTATTTAATAACAATAATTATTGCCGACATAGACAGAATAATGTATTTTAATATCTTTTTAAATAACTCATGCTAATAGAATTTTACTACCCCGTGTATATCCCTTTGGTGTAGCTCAAACTACATAAGTTCTTTCACCTCCAGGGACATAAACACTCAGTATATATGAAACTACTAGGATGAGTACGATATGCACATTTATGAGTTACAATTTCTTTTAATTTACAGACATTTTCTTTAAATTACAGGTCTTAATATTGAACCATACGGTTGTAAGATTTCCGATTATACTGTACACTGGTCCAGTTATAAAATTATAAAGCAACAATAAACCCATTATTCGTGTATCCACATAGTGTTAGTTGCCATTATTTTGCACAAATAATTTTTCAATTTGCGTAACTCCTATTGCTTGGTGTTTATTTCAATACTTGTTGTTTTGTTCTTTTCTTACTATATAACTTATTTAAGAAAGCCTATGTAAACGTATTTATCTCAACCTACATATTACACCAGCAATTAATCCGCTAATGCTCGGAAATGAAAACATACCGTTATGTTTCTTTTGCACGCAGCCTGTCATACAATTTAACTAATGATTAGCTTACAATTTTTAAAATCCAATATTTTTGTTGGATTCCAGGTATGTACTGGATATATATTTCAATTAACAAATTACATAAATTTACATTCCGGTGCGCACAACGGTTTTTATTCATATCAATTAGGACCTCTACGCAGTTTTGATTAAATCTAAAACATGCTAATACTTCAATTGTTTTTTTATTATTTCTTTAATTTTTGCAGTTGGTTAAAATAAATAAAACTTAACATTTCCTTTTTTAAATAAGATATATTTGATTAAAACAGAATATATATATATATATATATATATATATATATATATATATATATATATATATATATATATATATATATATATACTAGCATTTCAGCCCGGCGTTGCCCGGGTGTTTGGACGTGTATGTTGAGCAAAAAAAAAAAAAAGCGGTCAATTTTTTAAACTTTGACCCCTATTATAAGCCCCTTAACATTTACTGTTTTTGGCTCCAATCAAGTTATTAAGTCATGTCCAAGGAATCTTTATCTAAAATTTTAATCGTTTATACCCAAAATTGACGGAGGAGTTTGGTAGAGTTCTCAAAGGTCAAACCGTTTAACTGTGACCCCTTAACAGGCAAATTTTTAGGCGAAAACGGATTACAAAGATTTTCCCAAATCTCAGTACTCTGCATATCAAATTTCGAGTCTGTAGACTGAAAATTGACAGAGTTATTGCGTAGGAAAATGTACACAGACACACACACATACACACACAGACACGTTCACTTTTATATATATATATATATATATATATATATATATATATATATATATATATATATATGCACCATTAATTAAAGCAGTTAAATAATATACAATGGTTATAAGGTCGTTCTCTAAAACCTCTACGCAGAGTCTATTATTGAACAAGCAAACAGAAAATTCAACTTTATATATAGACTAGACTACCCGTGACCCGTTGTATCAGTATGTTATATTACCTATGGAATTTATGTGTGAGCGTGACACTTGTGACGTAAGGAAAATAGTTTTTTTTACGTAACAGAAACATTGCTATGAAAGTATATTAAAATGAAAAAAAGAATATAGATAGATTTCTATGAGTCGTTCTATTTATTATAATAGATTATTTTGGAGAAAAAATTTACAGTTACTGAATTATAAGTGGTTGGCCATACTTATAGGTAAATGTACACTGAACAGATACCATAATACTTATTATAGTTAAATTCAAATTTTGATATATCTGCTTTTATCTCTTTTACATCGTTCATTTCTGTATTACGTTTAACTTATTTTAAAACCCACTCTTCCCATGTTAAATAATAATTTCGAAATAATAACGTAAATATTCCAGCATCCCAATTGATTCTTTTGTTTTGTTTTTCGCGTTTAAATTATCCAAATAAACAATTGTTAATACTGTCTGCTTTTTTTACATCGTTAATTTCTGTATTACGTTTAAGTTGTTTTAAACCCCCCTCTTCCCATGTTAAATAATAATTTCGAAATAATAACGTTAATATTTAAGTGCGCAGGTCATGCGCGCATGCGCAACGGAATGTCGTAAACCGAAAAGTGGGTTCCATACCCAAGATTACAAGATCATTTGAGTTTTATAATTATATAGATTATACATGTTAGCTTTAAATGACACGGTTGACTTGTAAAGTATTAACACTAAGATGGTGCTGAGAGCCGCCGATATTTGGTTCACCTGTAATTATAAACGTAATAGGAAAGTTTTGTTTATCTGAAATCCGTTATATATCCTTTGTCAAATGAAAACAGCACACTATACAGTCTTCGTATAAAATGAATACACCGCGAGGCTAATGCACAGTAGTATACTTTTGTGGTTTAGCTCTTTTTACTGGGGGTTGGATTCTTTCGGGATACGCTTCTCCTCATAGCCTCCGAAGCTTAGTAATAATTCACTACTTCAACTTGTGATAGAAAGAGATCGCATGGATAAAGATAAGGTGAAAAGTATGATTATTCGTGTGCAGATATAATTTTTTGTTTAAATTTTGTACTACGTTTTCGAAATTAGCTCCTTCGTATAAATTAGCTCCTTCGTATAAAATACAACGGTAAAAATAAGCAAATACTTCAAACTGCCCATTCCTATTTTATATATAGGTCACATAACACACAGCACACCTTCTGCATTACTACCTGTGTTATATAGTAGGGGCCCAACGTCAATAAGTAGTGATTAAGTTAGGTAATCTATTGTTTGACTAGTATTTTTCTTAGTGGATGTCAGGAGAACCAAAATCTGTAAAACTGTTCCGATATTAGTATTGAACAAAATATTGGTGACACGGTAGGAGCAAGAAATCAAACTTCATAGACAAAGCAGGGTTGATTGATTTGCAGATATGACGACGTTACGTTTTCGAGCAAGAGTAACGACGTTTTACAATTCAGTCTTTTCTCATAAAAGCATGTTGACTAAACGTACCCTATTATGTAGAAATAATCTATGTTGTATGTTATCTCTCATCTCTTTATATTGCATCAGTCATTTCTTACGTTGGTAAGTTAAAATAAATGATTATTTAGTTTCTTTCTCTCTCTTTCCTGAATTCAATCCACTTTCAGTAACACTTCGGCGAAAACTACACAAAAGTCTCCGTGTGTCTTTCCTGCATGTTTTCTCTGCCTTAGTCAAGTAGACGAGACGATCATGGACAAACATGAAATGCGGCGAAGAGGCAAAAAAGCGCAGATATAAAAAATTATAATAACCTTAATTTTATTTGGATTACTGATTGCTCATTAGTGAAAACATAACAACGCAATTGATCTAAACAATGTGTTTTGATTATCTAAGGCATATAGCGAGGAAAAATGGCGTAGTTTTTAACAATTTTTACTGTTTAAATTTGATATTCTTATAAATGTGATTTCCAGCCATTATGGCAGCATTCACTTAAATCTGGTTCAACTTGTTTTCCCCATCGAATGTACAAAATATTGAGCCATAAAAGCACAAAGGTGGTTGTCCTCCATACTACTTGTTAACCAAAGTGCGTTGCAAGATTTTCCTTGATGGTTGTCGTCCATGATTTCAGATCCCTATTAGCAATAAGGACAAAAACGCAGATGCTGGAATATGTACATCACGGGTTTCTCCTATTGTCCGCCGATGATTTTCGTGTCTAATTCACAACGAACAATTCCCTAGCAGTGCATCCAATAAAAATGCAATTTATACATATTTTATGGTTGAAATTAAATCGTCATTTATATCATACATGAATCATTTAGTTAATGTGAAATCACACACACTCTGAATGTTTTTGTCTTTTGCTCATACGATCATCAGAATTTGTTTAATATTAAAAAAAAATCAAGTTTGCAAATGAAATTTAATGGCATGAGGGTCGATTATAAGTAAACTCTTTATTTTTAGATCATCCATACATTGTAAATCGAAATGGGCAGCACTAAGTATGTTCGTGTGTCTGCAATTAGATGCCTGTATTTAATCCTGTAATACTGTTTTATAGCTTACGTGGGAATAATTTCACGAACTTTTCATGGATAAAAACTAGAAAACGATTTATACATGTTAAGGTGTTGCTTATATGAGGATTGATAATTTTTATTTTTAAAGCTTAATTACTATTGTTCTCATCTAGGGCATAATACGAATAACGTTTGTAACAAGTTACTTTCTTTAGACGCCTCCTGTGAAATTAAGGATTCTGTATAGAATTTCGAACGAAAGCTTTTAGCTTGCTCTCATTCCAACTGTGAGGTAATTTGTAAGCTTATTTTATGAACATCTGCACTGATTATTGAAAATAAATCTACAAAATATGTAAATTAAAACTAAGTAATAACTGTATACTTATATCCGTTCATTACAAATCCTAACGGACAATAATAGTATAAATTTAAATGGTCTTAAAACTATTCTTATTTTAGATGTGTATCCTTATGACATACTAGACTACCCGTGACCCGTTGGGTCAGTATGTTATATTAGCTATGGAATTCATGTATGAGCGTAACACTTGTGACGCAAAGAAAATAGTTTTTTGTGACATAACAGAAACATTTTTATGAAAGTATATTAAAATGAAAAAAAGAATATAGATAGATTTCTATGAGTCGTTCTGTTTATAATTGTTTAATCTTGAAAAAAACTTACATCCATTGAATTATAAGTAGTTTGCCATACTTATAGGTAAATGTACACTGAACAGATACCATAATACTTAAAGTTAAATTCAAATTTTGAAATATATATTAATTTAAACGTGAAAAAAAAAATTAAAAATTGGGTCGCTGAAAACGTACAGTAAAACAATACATTGTAAAATAGGCAATTTATTTGTAAGAAAATTGCGTTAAAATAACTTAAACGTAATACGGAAATAAACGATAGAAAAAAAATGCAGAAAGTATTAACAATTGTTTATTTGGGTAATTTAAAACGCAAAAAAAAACTGAGCCGCTGGAAACGTACACAGTAAAAAATACGTTGTCAACAGGTCAAAGTTGATTTATTTGTGAGAAAATTGCGACAGTATAGTTGTAATACAGAATAGTTGCAAAACATCCCCTAAGGGGTCAGTATGTTATATTAGCTATGGAATTAATGTATGAGCATGACATTTGTGACGTAAAGAAAATAGTTTTTTGTGACATAACAGAAATATTTCTATGAAAGTATATTAAAATGAAAAAAAGAATATAGATTTCTATGAGTCATTATGTTTAGAGTAGTAGTTGGGAAAATACCTGTCAACTAGTAGGAGTAATAGTAGGATAAGGAAGAGGAGGTGTAGTAGTAAGAGTAGTAAGAGGAGGAAGAGGAGGCGTAGTAGTAGTTGTAAAGAGGAGAAGTAATAGTAGTAGCAAGAAGAGGAGGCATAGTAGTAATAGAAGTAGTAGTAGTAGTAGGAGGAGGATGAAGAGCATATTGCGCAAACAACCAAGAACGACAGAGTTTTAGTATTATATAGATAACTATACATTACGAAAAGTTACTGCAGATTACAGCATTAGAAAAGTAGTCTCAATAATCCAAATATATGCACTTATATGTCCTTTGATATTTTTACTGGGGGCATATTATAATACTTATAAGTTCATTTTTTAACTAAAACACATATTGTCACACAGTTTGGTGAACTGGATTTTTTGTACATTAAAAACCGAGTTTGTGTTTCTCTCCGGATGGGAAGACGAGTTAATAGCGATACCAATATCCACTTCGCTTACATACACACAAAGATGCAAACAGAAACACGGACAAACACATCAATTCACATTAACAAAGAGTGTACAATTAAAGGAACCCACTTATGAGATTTATTTTATACTAATGTATCAAATGCATTCTTTATTTTTCTAACAAGTAGATTCCGCTCGAATTCATCACTCCAATTAAACTGAAAATATTTACTCTCATACTAAATTATATGTTTTAACATAAAAAAAAGTCCTCATATTCTGAATATGTGCTGTAATATACCGAGGAAACTAATTTATATGTCTACTTTAGTATTTATACACTTTTCCAGTAAAGGAAACTGATAATTAAGTAGATCTACAGTGATTTTTACAATTATATAATTAATTCATTATTCCATGCTTTGAATTTGATATTAGTATTCTATAATCATACAGAGATTGTATTAAGCGATTCGAACTACTTAACATGTTTTTAAATGCTAGGATTCAGCTCTCATAATTATTACTTTACGTTTATCCCAATTCTTTTGAATGTTAATGTGTTTTTGTTTGGTTCTATTTGTTTGGTTTCAACCTTTTACAGATACAAAGCCGGCACAGTTGACTTGTCCTTCACAGAATCTATTTATATTCCATTTATACATATTCAAAAGTTTACTTTATTAAATACAGAAAGGCTTAGTTTTCCCCATCAATAGACGCGGTTATTTTCATTTCATTTTTATTCTTCATCTCTTTTTTGGCTTAGTTTTACTAGTATTTCTCTTGTGACACTCGCTCGTTTTAAATTGAGGCGAGATCAATATGAATTAGGCGTTTGTGCTCCTGCGGTTCAGCGAATTATTTTTGCATTGTACTGCGTAATGGGTAAAACCTCGGAGAACTGTGCATGCAGCCGACCCAGAAGGTTCTCTTTTTTACGATGTCAACAGGAAATGAAAGGAAACATTGGCTTAAGCGTAACATTTTGACATCGTCTGGAGAATGTGTTTATTAACAATTCTTGTTCTTACAAAATTAACAAAAAACAAAATTTTCAAATAAATGAGTAGTATTTTTGCCCGCATCACACTTCTTAGGGTCGAATACTGTGTAAACTTCTATTTACTGTACCCCCGTATATATATATATATATATATATATATATATATATATATATATATATACTAGCAAAGCGATCAGAGGTTGCCCTTGATTGAATGAAGATAAACACATCTTTCACGTTTCCAATTCTTTATTTACCATTCAAACCAGTGAAATTGCCAATTTTCAACTAAATCAGTTACCTGCTCTAATCGGGGACCCTGCGATGTACGTAAGGGAAGCTTCATTTGCCTCCTTACAATTGCTTAGTCACTAACATATTATGGTCTACATTGTAGTGTTGATGACCTATTATTGATTTTTTAAAATATTTTTATATAATAACTCCAAACAATGTTTCAAATGTAAAAGTAAAAAAATTTGGTTCAGACGTGGTCTAAACAGGAGCATTCATTTCGAGAGCGCCCCTGTCTTATCGGAGAACCTAGTCGATTTCATGCACCGCGCTCTTCTTGTTATGCTGTGTTAAAGCTTCTCATGTGCCTTGTGATGATTCGGTGAACATAATTTTTTTTTCGGTTATCGATTTACGATATTTACTGGAGACATTCTGACACAAAACCTATTCAAGAACACTCCAAGACATATAAAACTCATTAGTGTGAGATTTAAAAAAATCAGCGTAGCATTTTTCGAACCTGTCTCCGTCATATCAAAGAACATATTGTTGATGTTATACGACAGGCCTTTCTGCTTGTGCGGTGAAAAATCTTCTAAAACGCACTTGTGTTGTTAAGCTGTATCAGAGTGTAAACTTTGCTCAAAATCGGACTGTTCCTCCTTTAATCGGATATTTTCGATTTTTGGTACTTGTCGCGAGTATTTAGATATAGAACTTATCAAAGAATACTCCAAAAGACAAGGTACAATTGTGTGAAATTAAGTAACAAATTCATACGCACATATAGAATGTCTCATATATATATATATATATATATATATATATATATATATATATGAATGAAGCAAGTAACTTTGTATTTATCGATAGAGAGCCCTGAATATTTATGATGTCTTTCATCTGATAAAAATCACGACTCGATTACAATATTCACTCAAATTATATTTCAGTGTTTTCAACAATACCATTTTCCGAGTCATCAAAAGAACTAATCAAACAGAATTAGTAATAGATTCTGAAAGAATAAACCTATCGATGACAAAATCAATTAAGTGATGAACTTTGCTTTATATTTTTGACGATTTACCAATTTTCGTATTTATTCGTACTGCGTATGTGGAGGAGGGCGCCGTATGTCGTATTTAATGCTTAAGTAATGGAGGTGGCGAACCGAGTCCACATTCTATAATATCTATTACATTCATGTGCACATTGATAGTATTGTGGAAGCAATATTGTTTCCATCCCGCTAGATCCACAGCTGATGTATTAACTGGATTAGCGAATCTCTTGACGCCAGTTTCGTTTCTAGAGCAATACTCTTAACATGTCAAAAGCTTTTAATACGGTATGCCATAAAATTAGACGTCACAACATTTTTAGCTACGAAAGAGCTGTTAATTTTCTCTCACTTATTAAATCCTTTCTTTCTGATGATAAGAGTAATCATCGATGGACAGAAATCAGAAGCTTATGGTATCAACGCTGGCGTCCCTTAAGGTTCTATCCTTGGTTCAACTGTTTGCTTGATTTTCAATAATCTCACAAATGACATTCTTAGACCATTCGTAGACAATTTTACAGACGACACGATCATATATGACAACATTTCAATTAAGAGCTTTCTGAGTATCTATCTATGTTGCTTCTGCACACGTGGCGGCTGGTTAATTTTACTCAATACTCTTTATAGAATAAGTATGTTCGATAATACAATATTACACAGAGTAGGAAGTATGCACTAAATCCAAAAGCAATTAATACCCGATAGAGATCGTGTATGTGATTATTATAAAGACCATTATAATGTTCCACTTGATAAGTGGTTCATTGTGAATCCAAATGAATTAAATACCTTATATCAAGCGTGTCTGTAAAATAATACAAAATAAACTGCTCAGTGTCCTAGATAGAGTAATAATAATACACTGTGAGAATAATATAAGTCGGTTTCCGAAAGTTCTCAATACCTTGGACAGAGACATTTTTTAATAATACAGCCGCACATTTGGTATGGGGAACTGGGTAGATAATGAAAACTCAACGTTTCCTTGGAATACAATAAAAAATATGTATTTAATTATAGTGGTTAGGTGTATTTAATTATAGTGATTAAGTGTATTTATTTATAGTGGTTAAGTAAAACATGTGAAGAAACAACACTCATCGTAAGTTGGGCTTGTATCAAAACAAACATGTGCTTAATTAGTATGTTGACAATGCGGGAAAGAAAAGATATTCGGCATTTCCAGACATCCATATTTTAAAACTGATATATAGAGGAAATTTCTCATATTTTTATACTTTTCGTTTAGTAGCTTAAGGCAAAAATTCATCGTAAGCTGGTGTCAAGGCAAAGATCAGAGTTAAGAATATGGCTGCGATCAATCACTTTACACTGCGATATTTTTTTACATGTGTATTATTATTACTATTAAAAATATAAAAGCTCGTGCTGTTCAATCATAGGTCACACTCGGACATTTACATCTTTATTTTCTGAGAAGCGGTTACCTTATTGCTAATTGTGCGAGACGTCACTAAATAGGAATAGAGGTTTGCAAACATTTTTTTATCAACGCTTGCTTCCTAAAATTACACTTGACTTTGTGCTTTAACTAATGGCAAGGAGAAAATCTTATATACAATACCTATTAATTAAATGTAACAAAAATGAAAGTTATTTGAATTATTTTCATGCGACTTTAAATTCCATGTTACCCGCTTTGCATGAAATAAAATGTAATCCACGTTTCCAACTGTATACCTAACTATTGAAGGTAAGGTTATACGTAAAATACATCAAAATATACATATACCTTACTATACGAGGGTAAATCAAAAAGTTTTAAGACAAGTTATATAAATTCAATCTAAATGAGAATAGAGCAACAAAACAAGGTTTAATTGCACTACTGATTAATTAACAACAAATTTGACAAGTTACAGCATTCTAAATCTTTTATTCTTTTTTTTTCAGATAATATTTTATAATATTAACTTTTTGACAGTCCAAAATGAGCCAATTTGAAGTTCGTGCAAACATTAAATTTCTAACAAAACTGGAATGGAAACCGACGGAAATCATTAAAGCTCTACAAAATGTTTATGGAGACTAGTCACCTTCTAGAGCTGTTGTTTATCATTGGATCAGACGATTCAAGGATGGTAGGAATGATCTTCAAGATGACCAAAGAGAAGGTAGGCCTTGAACATCAAAAAATGCTCAAAACATCGAGCTTGTCAGGAATCTTGTTGAAGAAAATCGGAGAATAACAGTGAATGAGATTGCTAAGGAGCTTGACATTTCATTTGGGTCAACCTTTTCAATTCTGAAAGAAGATCTTGGTCTGAGTAAGCTTTCTGCTCCTTGGGTGCCTAAAGCGTTGCAGCAGAATCAGTTGAATCTGAGATCAGATCTTTCATTGGCCCTTCTGACTCGAATTGAAGCAAATGAGGCAAACTTTTTTGAACGGGTCATAACCGGTGATGAAACATGGATTTACCTGTACGATCCTGAAAGCAAAGTTCAGTCTAAACAATGGTTACCAAGAGGATCAGCAGGCCCTATCAAGTTCAAAGCAGAAAGGTCAGCTCAAAAAATAATGGCAACTGTTTTTTGGGATAAAGATGGAATCGTTTTATTAGATTTTCTTGAAGGACAGAAAACTATCACCGCAAGCTATTACGAAGGAGTTTTGAGAAAGCTGAAGACTTCATTGGCTAAGAAACGACGAGGAAAGCTCTATCGTCAAATTCTGTTCCATCATGACAACGCTCCAGCACACACGGCCAAGACTGTAAGAACAATTTTACGCGAGTTTCGCTGGGAAATCCTTTCACACCCTCCCTATAGTCCTGATTTAGCGCCTAGTGATTTCTTCCTATTTCCAAAACTGAAGGAACATTTGAAAGGAATAAGATTTCAATCCATAAATGAAGCAAAGAAAGAGGTTGTGACCTGGTTCACTAGACAAGTTCCAGAATTTTATGAAGAAGGAATTTATCGATGGAAACATCACTTACAGAAGTGTATTGAGTTATGCGGATCGTATGTAGAAAAATAAAGTTTTCAACTTCCATAAATGAAGTTTTTCTTCAATTTGTCTCAGAACTTTTTGATTTACCCTCGTATATCTACAAAAGTGAACGTGTCTGTGTGTGTATCTATGTACATTTTCCTACGCAAAACTCTGGCAATGTAAAGTCTACAGACTCGAAATTTTATATACGGGGTACTAAGATTTGGGAAAATCTTTGTAATCCGTTTTAGGCCAGAAATTTGGCTGTTAAGAGGTCAAAGTTCAACGATTTGACTTTTAAGAACTTTATCAAACTCCTCCGAAAATTTTGGGTCTACGCACTTGAAATTTTGGATATATGTTCCGTGGACATGGATTTAACTTAATAACTTGATTTGAGCAAAAATCTATAAATATTAATGGGTCTAGGAGTCAAATTTTAAAAGAATTGACCGCTTTCTTTTTTTGGCTCAACATACACCTCATAATATCCGGGAAACGACGGGCTGAAATGCTAGTATATATATATATATATATATATATATATATATATATATATATATATATATATACTCCTATGAATTCCTTTTTCTTTCGTCTGTATTGATATTCATATTAAAAACCTTCTTTTCTATTTATTTAAAAAGAAAATACAATTTTCTTATATATGAATTGTGGAATTGCAAAAGATCTAGCTAATTTGCATATTCTTTTAAACATTCATTTTAATTAATTCCCTATTACTTTTTCGGTTTTCTTTTGGAATAATCATCTTTAGTTAACAATTACGTGTAATTATATTCATGCCAATATTCTACATGATTTGTACTTGCATAATTTTGCGTAAAAACTTTATAGTAAACACAAAATTGTTTCTATATATATTTATGTATACGTATATATTTTTGTTTAATCTATCTTTCTATCTATATATCTAAAAAATTCAACGTGTCTGTCTGTGTGTGTGTCTGTGTGTGTCTGTGTGTGTGTTTTTCTGTGTACATTTCCCTACGCAATAACTCTGTCAATTTTTAGTTTACAGACTCGAAATTTGATATACATGGTCCTCAGATTTAGGAAAAATCGATGTGATCGGGTTTCGGCCAGTAATTTCGCGTTTAAAGGGTCAAAGTTTAACGATTTGATCTTTGAGAACTCTATAAAGCTCCTCCGCCAATTTTTGGTCTAAACACTTGAAATTTTAGATATAGGTTCCTTGGACATGAATCTAACTTATTAATTTAATTTGAGCCCAAAACAATACATATTAAGGGGTCACAATAGGGGTCAAAGTTTAAAAAATTACAGATTTTTTCTTTTCTTTTTGTTTTTTTGTTTTTTGCTCAGCATACACCTCCAAACACCCGAGCACCGCCGGGCACCCATTGCTATTATATCTATAAATGTGATAGTGGCTGTGTGTGTGTGTGTGTGTCTGTGTATATTTTCCTACGCAATAACTCTCTCAATTTTTTGTCTACAGACTCGAAATTTGATATACGGGGTATTGAGTTTTGATAAAATCTATGTGATCAGTTTTCGGACAGAAATTTGCTGTTAAGGGAACAAAGTTCACCGATTTGATCTTTGAGAACTCTACCAAATTCCTCCAACAATTTTGGGTTTAAACACTTTAAATTTTAGATGCAGGTTTCTTGGACATGGATCTAGCTTAATAACTTGATTTGAGCTCCAAATAATAAATGATAAGGGGGTCATAATAGGGATCACAGTAAAAAAAGGTGACCATCTTTTTTGTCTTTTTTTTTTTTTTTTTTTACTCAGCATACAGCTCCAATCACCCGGGCAACGCTGGGCACCAATGCTAGTATATCTATAAAAGTGAACGTGTCAATGTGTTTGTCTCCGTGTGTGTGTATATTTCCCTTCGCAATAACTCTGTCAATTTTTAGTCTACAGACTCGAAATTTGATATACAGGGTACTCAGATTAAGGAAAATCGTTGTGATCGGTCTTCGGCCAGAAATTTGGCTGTTGAGGGGGTAAAGTTCCACGATTTGACTTTTGAGAACTCTACCAAACTCCTCCGACAATTTTGGACATAAACACTTGAAAATTTAGATATAGGTTCCTTGGGCACGAATCTAACTTAATAACTTGATTTGAGCCTAAAACAATGAATGTTAAGGGGTAATAATAGGGGTCAAATTAAAAAAAAGTACCGCATTTTTTTTTGCTCAACGTACACCTCCAAACACCCGGGCAACACCGGGCTGAAATGCTGGTATATTTATAAAAATGAACGTGTCTGTCTGTCTGTGTGTCTGTGTACATTTCCCTACACAATAACTCTGTCAATTTTCAGTATACAGACACGAAATTTGATATATAATGTACTGAGATTTGGGAAAATCTTTGCTATCCATTTTCGACCAGAAATTTACCTGTTAAGGGGTCAAAGTTAAACGACTTGGCCTTTAAGAACTCTACGAAACTACTCCACCAATTTTGGGTATAACCACTTGAAATTTTAGATATAGGTTCCTTGAACATGGATCTTACTTAATAACTTGATTTGAGCTCAAAACAGTAAATGTTAAGGGTTCATAATAGGGGTCAAAATTTTTTAAAAAATTGACTTCTCGGTCTGTACCAAATTACTCAGACAATTTCGGGTCTAAACATTTTAAATTTTACATAAAGGTTATTCAGAGATAAGACAAAGATTTTAATCGGTTTGGGTCGAAAATTTGAGCTATCAATATATAAATGTATATATGTATGTTTGAATGTCTGCCTACAACTTTCGACAGAGGCGACGGATTTTCACAAGATCAGTATCGTTTGTAAACTCGACATTTCGGACGAAAAATACTGAGGAATTGGCTAAAAATAATCATTTCTTCACCCTCAACTGGGTACTTTTTACAGGGAGGGGTTGCTTTTTTCGCCGATATTTTCGAAAGTCATCCCCTCTTTTAGATTGTCTAGTCTTAATTAAAACCTACGTCACTCCCGTTTGACAGTGGTCTTAACACCAAAGATGTCACTTTTTCCCCGTTCTTTTCCTCCCTCACGATATGGGTTCAAGTCTGCCTTCCTACTACCGCGTTTTTTTTTTGCTCAACATACACCTCCAAACATCCGGGCAACGTCGGGCTGAAATGCTAGTATATATATATATATATATATATATATATATATATATATATATATATATATATATATGTGTGTGTGTGTGTGTGTGTGTGTGTGTGTGTGTGAGAGAGAGAGAGAGAGAGAGAGAGAGAGAGAGAGAGAGAGAGATAAAAGAAAATGGAGTAGTTTTCCGCCCTTAACTTATTAGAAAGGTGTAGTAGGCTTACACGGATGTGTTTTTTTTTTAATATATAAAAACATAGATAGGCAATCGTTATGAGTAAAATTAATAAGAAACAAACTAATAAAATAAAAGTCAGGGATATAAAGCGCAATAAGAGCGAGGATAAGAGAACCATATGTAATTTAAAAAGCCTTATCAGCGGACAAAACACGCTATTAAAACGGATGGAAATAAAATGGCTTCGAAGTAGAAAGAGAACGTAGGAGAGGAAAAGGAAAAATACTTGCGTAACGGTAACATATGTATCGTGGCATACCGCTTATATATACATATACGTGCTTGTGTCTATGTGAGTGCGCGCGATATGTGCGTTTTATTTTATGCGTTGTGTGACGAGGAAGAGGAAGAAAAACTGTGTGTATGGATATGGGAGGGTTAGTGGTCGAGAAAACTGAACATGAAGTGGGGAATTCAGATGAATAGGGGTAGAGGATAGTTGTGTGGTAAGTATAACCACGTGAGAAAAGAGGTAGAGGAGGGAGTAAGGCGGTGGAAGAAATGCATATAAAGCGAGAAAGACAAAACTATTTTGTTTAAAAGCAAAAAAAAACCCTGAAAACAAATAAACAAAAATGAGAGAATATAACGTAAAGCAAAGACGTAATGCGAGGGGAAGACGAACTGGACACTTATTTGATTTATACGATGTTGTAAAAACTGGATCAAAAAGAGCTGCAAACATATAAGGAAAGATAAAAGATGCAGAGGAAATAATCATCGGCTTGATAAGTAATTGGTTTCATTTGGATTACATAAACTCGAAAAGCAACGGATAAATGTGTTTTAGTAGAATCCTATCTAAGTGCCAGCTTTCTGGGAATTGAAGGTTCATTACTTAACACAGAAAATACTTCCCAAGGATTAAATAAAAATTAATTAACACTTCATCCGTATCACAATTGACAGGTCGAGAAAAATTCACTTCTGTGAATTGATTCTGTTCTAAATTTCGGACACATACACAAATTTCCAAAGATGTAATTGAAAAGAAATAATGATTTTGTACTGCATACAACGTCTCTTTGTTTATTTAATGTATGGTTTGCTTTATAACATATCAACACCATTGTGTTATTAAATACCAACAAAATTAAAGAAAGACTACTCCTTCATTGTAATAATTCTGGTAGAAAGATTAAATTTCGTAAGTATTATTTATAGAAGAAGAATTTGTAAAACATAAACGTATTGTAGTACAATCCTACTTTCTCTGTGAATCTAAAAATATTTAAATAGATAGAAAATATTCCTTCACGTTGTAAAGTTGGGGTGTAATTTTAATGAAATCAGCATAGTGTATGCGCCACTATAATGAGCACAACAATCAACACAGTATGCATATTATCTTTTCAAGATATATGAGTGCGTTATGTTTGTTCTATGTCAGCCTGTCAAAGTGGAAACTTTGTCTCATAATTCTATAACTCCTGTAGATCACTTAGATCGTTAATTGACATTTTATAATTTTTGTTTGTGCAAGTATTCCAATTTACAATGCATGTGCGAAGAAAGTTGTGTTTGGCTTCATAAATGAAGTTTGACTATAAATTAAAGTTATGTACTGCATAGAAGCGTAACGAATTATAAAACAGGGCAAATTATAAACTAATTTTACCCGAAATTGAATGATGTTTAGTTTATAGATTTCGAAACAAGGAAGATGACAATAAAACACTCAATTTGATAAACTTAGAAAACAAGAATCAGGGAATCTCATGAAATATAAATAGATGAAGATGAAAACAAGTGTATAAATAAACTAGGGAAAATAGAAAGAAAAATATTTAAATAAAGACAAACATTACTTAAAAACAACGTAAAAAAAAGGTCCATAGGAAACATAAAGAAAGCCACTCTTATGTTTTTAATTTTTTAAGATAAGTATTGATTATTTATATTATTTGGATTTCTCTGACTACTGTTCTCATCTTGAATGCCATTTTCACAACGTTTCGGCCGATGTAATATCCGACCTTATTCAGGTGTATCTGATCGAACACATGCATTTGGACGGAACACGTTATTTACTTAACGGGGGTAGCATGCTCTTGTTCTGTCAGCCATGACTGAATAGAGGTCCGAAGTAATTCGCAATTGTATTTTAGGTCGTTCGCACTAAGAACTGAACTTTCAACCTTCAGGAAAATATCATTTTTACAATTGGTTTTAGCAAGTGCTATAACCATAGCGCCACGTGTCCTTATTATATATATAATAGAAAAATCTTATTATCGAAAATTTATATATATATATATATTATTTATTTAATTTATTAAATATTAAAATCCAAATTATTAAAATATATTACTGTCTATATATATATACTTATTATTAGGCTTATTTATTAAATATTTGAATAATGTTTATTTACCTATTAAATTAATAAAATTAATAATAGTATATATATATATATATATATATATATATATATACACTAATACATGTATAGTAATATATAGTAATAAAAATTAGTAATAAATAGTGATATTTACAACTAGAATAAAACGACTTCAGGTTCCGAAAATTCGTACTAGAACTGTTTGCAGGGGCCTATCGCGTACAGGTTAGACTACTTGAAAAAATCAGTTGTAAAATTATATCATTCTGAGGGCCTAACGTTCCATTTTTAGTATCGGCGAATTATTTAAGACATCCATCCAGTTATGGCTAACAGAAAAAAAGCACGCTAACCCTGTGAAGTAAATAAAGTATTCCATTCGAAAGTTTGTCAAAATTTCCGAATTTAACTAGATACACCAGAAGAAGGTCGGAGGTTGCATCGACCGAACCGTTGTAAAAAGGACACTCAAGAGAAAAGCAGTGGTCTGATAAATCTAAACACTACAAAAAGAAAATATTTCTTGGAGGAAATAATAATATGGTAAAAGAATAAAAAAAAAAAGAAAATAACAGATAAAAAGAAAGTAGGAAAACGGATCAAAAGAATATAGAAGGTTAAGGAAAATACAAAGAAAGTGGAAAAACAAAAAGTAAAGACGAACAAGATAATCGTAAAGAATAATCAGAAAAAGTAAACACGTAAAAAAAGTCGCAGAAAAATAATAAACGCAGGACTAAACACGAAAGAAAGAAACTAAACACAAAATAATATGACAAAATATATATGACAGGTAGAAAACAATAAAATGAATGAAATAAACATTAAAAAAAAACTAGGGAACAAAAAAACGAGATAAACTAAAAATAAAAAGAAAAGAAAATGAATACTAGAAAGTAGAGATATAGAAAGCAAAATAAATAAAAATTAAAGACAAATAAGAAGAAAAATGGGGGGGTGAACTCAACCATGAAAAATAGAACAATAATAGAACGAAATCATAAAATGAAAATGTAAACACGGTAAAAAGAAAGATGGAAGAAAAAGGTTGAAATAAAGAGAAAATAAATGAATTTCAAAGAAATTCGAAAGAACACCTGAACATAAACTAAAAACAAAATACAACTAAATATGGGAGAAATTTAATTGCAGTGATGGAAAGCGGGAGAAAATAAATGGAATATAATGAAATACATGTATTAATTAAATAAAATAAGAAGAATAATTGAATTTTGACCTTTACTCCTGATCAGAAATGGAACACGTACATCAAGTCTGTTGCCAAGGTCGCTGGAAAGATGGTGGGATCCTTCTACCGCTCCAGAAGATATCTCACTACTGATGCAATTCTCTATCTATATAAAAGCCAAGTACGTCCAAGGATGGAATACTGTTGCCATATCTGGGAAGGAGCTGCTAAAAACAACCTATCCTGTCTTAACAGAGTACAAAGTAAACTTCGTGGCTTAGTGGGGTATGCCATTTTCTCTACCCTGCAACCTCTCTCCCACAGAAGAGACGTTGCGAGCATATCCTTCTTTTATCGTTATTTCCATGGCAGGTGCTCGTCTGAACTCCAATCTCTGGTCCCCCCTCACCAATCTTTCACGAAAAACACCTGTCTAGCTGAATCCACTGTGAAAAATTTCCCCCACTCTATATCTGTGCCTAAATCAAAACGCGGATTCCATGAACAAAGCTTCTTTCTTAGAAGTGCACGCCTGTGGAACTCTGTTCCGTCTGCCTGCTTCCCACCGGACTACAACTTGGATGTCTTCAAGTCCAACGTTAACAAATTCCTAATGAACCGCCCCCTTTAGTAAACACTTCATCAAATCTCCACATTAACGTAATGTACTTGCAATAACCCTTATCCCTGAGTGGTTTCCGGGCCTTGATAAGTGGTGATCACGGTGTAAAAAAAAAAAAAAACTAAAGGAAATATAAACCTGAAGAAAAGAAAGACTAAAAATGCATATAAACACTCGAATAACAACGCATAAAAAAAACGCAAATAAAAAATAGTAGAAATGAACGTAATAATGCAAACGAAATCGAAAAACTGAAAAGTGATTAGAAAAACGAAAATATATTACTTATGAATATGTAGTAAGGAAGGAGAAAAGGAGGTAAAAAAGGAAATGTATAAAAGATAATGAAAATGATAAATAAAGAATAAGAGGAAGAAATCTCAGCGCAGAAGAGAACACATGTAATGCGAAACAAAATACATGTAAAAAAGAGAATCAAAAGAAAACTGGCGGGAGATAGAGGAAAACGGGAAGTTACAACATGTGATAAGTTATTAAGGAAATAATGCGTAACGGGAAGGTCTATCATATTCATATATAAGAGGTGGAATTAAGAACATTTTTTACAATGTCCAGGTGTACGCGTAAGTTAGCTAGTCATTTGTGCATTCACAAATATATACATAGCAGTTGGTGTACATTAATGCCGTAAATTTCACTAATATACTTGGAGAAAAGTATGAATCTATTTATAATCTTAGTATATATACAATATGTGTGAAACAATTAAGTAAGAAATGAAACTCATGCAGACTAATTCATCTAGAAAGAAATTCCTCACAATAAAACCTCGTGTAATAAACCCCTCCCCAAATAATGCCTGGTGTGAAACAGTTGTGCCAGATTTTCTCGCATATACACGTGCATGGAATGTAATGTAAGGTTGAAACTAATAACCTTTAAAACATTTACGTTGACTAAAGACAGTTCGGGTGAAAAATAAGATAACAATCCCCCCCAGATATGAAACGATATCTAACATGTGATACCAGGAAAATTCCACAATTATGAAACTTTTCGAAAACAAGTTGGGATTTTTCATGGCGAGATGAAACGGCTTCTATATATTTTCCCTTCAGCCAAGTTGATCACTGTGGTTAATAGAAATACCCAGCTGCTAATGTAGTTACTGATAATATATTCTGTTACATGAGAACGATGTGCGTTATTTATTACAAAAACAAAGTTAAGCAACCATATATACACCTTACATATATATAAGTCACGTCGTTCCAGTGATGTGTCTAATCTGTAGATTAATTATATGCAACACTTAATTACATGATACACTTAAAACTAACGTAAAAATAATTCGATCTGTTGTCTTCGTAACTACGAGAGTGTTCTGTATTATTGTACTTATGTGTATTTGCATGCTCATTTAATTATAAGCAGTTATGCAGTTGCTATTTGGAGCTTAGATAATTTCATATACATGTACGTTTATTCAAGCACTGAAAGTTTAGCTGAAATATGGCCCCCATACGTGTAAAATGTTTTCACCTTTTAAGGATACTAGTAGCAAATCAGTGCAGAATTGCGTATTTCATAAAGAAAATATATACGATTCCTGTTTTGAAGAAAATGTTTTCGTTATGTGAAATATTCATGTGTTCGGCTATGCCAAATTTATTCCAGATTCACACATATTTTTACTGAATTTTTCTATGATAGAAGGCCAGATGATGGGTTTTACTTATATCTAACTCAGATCTTTTAGGAACTCTAAGATCTAGAAACCAAAAATTGTAACAACACAACTCCAAAAAAATTCTGTTCCGCTGGCCTGCTTTCCAGGTAGTTACAATATGGTCGTCTAAAAGTCCAATGTAAACACGTTCTTGCTGAGCCGTTTCCTTAAATAATCAAATCATACTAAAATCTAACTACTAACGATTAGCGTGCTGTTGTCCCGATTACTGTGCATTTACTAACCTTTATCTCTAGTGGCCTTTGGGACTTGATAAGTAGTGACTCCTTGTAAAAATAACTCTGACAAAATATGCAACTATAGCACTCGGCTTCTCACACGAAGTCTGTATGAACGCAATGAACACATACACACTACCTGGCTCTCGATTCTAGCATGTTCTATGAAACATAATGTATATTGCATGTAATATATAAAAAAAACGCATTTTTATATGTAATACCATTAAAAGTTTTCATGAGAAAGATCATGCCAATAACAAGGACATCGCCTTTAAACAGAAATAGAGATATGCAGAAATATATATATATATATATATATATATAGGAATTAATGATAGGCAATATACAGTAAATGTTGAATATCGATAATATAATAATATTAAGTCTATTTTATAAATTATATGTTTGTGTAATAATTAAAAGTATTAATTCAGAATCCAGTAGGCATGTAGGCATTAAAGAGGCCGATAAGAATCAGGTATGCAATGCGTATCTTATAACTCCCTCTCAGGTTGTACGATTTTAAGAGCCACTCAGTTATAAAATGTTGGGCAACCCCGATCATAGATAAAATGTGTTTTAGTAGAACATTTTGCTTGGCCATTTTCGAAAGACTATAACATCTGAGACGCAGTTAGTCAAAAGGTTCGCTCCTTCAGTAGACTATCTCAGAGAATAGCATTTTTTAATGCAAGTAAATTTTTGTATTATTTGATCTAGTTTTTGCAACAATTATTCATAGTGATTCTTACAAATCTTACAGCCTGTGTGGGAGTTATATATATATATATATATATATATATATATATATATATATATATATATATATATATATATATATATATATTACGTTCTTCACATTTCATTCCCGATTAATTGATGAATGCTTACATGAGTTAGACTCGGTGGTTGAAACATTCTTTATGTGCTATTTTGAAGTATTTAATTTATTTTCTAATATGCTATTAAATGAAACTTTTTTCGATGCACGTTATGGCGGTCGTCTGACCTCTCCATATATCGAAGGACATATCAATAGAGCTAAAACCATTGTGGAGAAAATTGGTGGAGTTCAGATTCCTTGATGTTATGTACATCCGATCGACCGACTCTCAATGGGGAGACCATTAGCCTAAAATTTAACTAATATCGTCATCAGATATTACAAATTAATTATTTGTATTTTACTTAGTACACGCGCAACGGATGCTAGTTATTTTGACAAACTTTTCCCATCTTTGTATCAAAAAACGAAGGTAGAATTCTTTTTATAGAGGTCTTGTGTTCAGTCGTTGATGTCATTGTTAAACCTCCAAGAAGTGGCTTCCCACAACCATTTAGCGGAAGCCGATTTTTACTGGTCTGTATGTGAACTTGTCTTCTTTTGTATAGGAATCGAGAAATGTAGTCGTAATTTACACATTTTCCATAGAGTTCTTATGATTTGTTCCCTTAGTACATCTGATTTCGAAACTGATGGAATGAAAGGAATATTTATTAATGATGGTTATCCAGAAGACTTTATAATTGACTGTAGTATTAAAAGGTTTACTGCCACCTGAAATAGTAAGGCCTTTACCATACTCTATTATTTGGACTTATTTGAATATGGGATAACAGCATCCAGTTCGATCAAAAGATTGTTATACGTATTAATCATTTTTATTGTTTCCTTTCGTTTGAGATGTTTCCCTTCTTTTGGCAAGGATAGGGTGCTTTGTAAATACTATAGTAACGTTACGATAATACGTATCAATTTAAAGGCTAGAGTGATGCTTTTAACATAGACCATTTTCCATCGATGACATGCAACAAGCAGCATGGTCTATTAAAGATTAAATATGGAAGAGCAGGGTCATTGTGTCGCTTTTCCTCTGCGTCCTTGGACTCTGCTATTAGCTGAAAAGACATGCTGTTCCAGTAACTACAAAATAAATTGGTTGGGCATCCTACATAGAGCGCTTACTAGAAACAATTAAAACAGAATTAAATGTCTCTTTATTACAACATGCAAACCTTCTTTGTAAAAGCGGGAGGCGTGCCTAAAGGTATAGAGTAAAATCTCTTGAGTAACTTCGGTACCACTTACTTTATTTCAGCATTGTGCCATTTAAATCTGGTCAAAATACTATTTAAGAAATATATTTTAATTAATGATAGCACTTCATATTCGTCTAGTGTTCTTTATATTTTCGATATTATATTTATCTATCTATCTATATCTCTCTCTTTCTTTCTCTCTCTCTCCCTCTCTCTCTCTCTCTCTATATATATATATATATATATATATATATATATATATATATTGCTGGTCTTTATTGACCAAAATCGTGGTTCGGCATTTTTTTATGATGTCAATTTCTTCGTTAGAAATACCAGTGTATTTCTTTGCAAATGTCATTACGTTTTCAAATAAATCATAAGTAATTGATTGGTAGTATTCACAGATATCGAATTGTATGAAGGCGCCCCTTTCCTTATTTTTAATATGGACAAAAAACGCTGGTTGTAATTATTTCGGGGTATCAATGGGATCACTGGATTCAGCGGAACTCACGGACCTTGTAGGCTTGTACATTTTACACAGTCTAACCAATAATAATGATATTGAAGAAGGAACAATAGGACTCTATAGAGATGACGGTATAATGTCCATAAAAAAACGCCATCCGTATAAAATGCGATAAAATTAGAAAGATTATACACAAAAAAATGAAAGAATTTGGCCTCAAAGTAGAAATAAACAGTAATTTAAAACAGGTAGATTTTTTGGATGTAAGTTTTTACTTGCAAAAAAATAATTATAAACCATATTTGAAAGAAAACACAAGTCCTATATATATTAATCCAAAGTCGAATCACCCACCTTCCATCATTAATCATATCCCAGCCTCGATAGAAAGGAGAATTAACAATAATTCATCTAGTGAAGAAGTTTTTAATAGATATAAAGAAATATACAATGTAGCATTAAGAAATAGTGGTTTCAAAAACGCAGACATTACATTTGAAAAGAATAGTAATGATGAACGCAACTATAGTAATAATAATAATAATAATAATAATAATAATAATAATAATCGTAAAACAAGAAACAGGAAAATAATTTTGTTTCTACCTCCCTTTAACAGTGCTCTTAAAACTGGACTGGGTAGGAAATGTTTGCAATTGCTAGATAGGCACTTTCCCCCAGGTAGTATATTAAATAGTATTTTCAATAGAAATACTATAAAATTGGGTTATAGTTGTTGTGAAAACCTTGAAAGAATTATTAAAAAGCATAATAATAGGATACTAAAAGGCAATAATAGTAAAAATACTGGGGAAATAAATCATAATGATAAAGATAATAATTATAAAAATACTGAAAAATGTAACTGCAAAATTCCTAGTACTTGTCCCATGAATAATAAATGTGTAACGAAATCAGTAGTTTACCAAGCCAAAATATTTTCTGAAGAAAATCCTAGTGATATAAAATTTTATATAGGTAGTACGCAGGCAACTTTTAAAGAAAGATTCTATGGGCATAAAAGTTCTTTTACTAATCAAAAATACGAAAAAGACACATCATTATCACTTCAATATTGGAAATTAATAAAGGAGAATAAAACTCCAAAGTTAGAATGGCGGATCATAAGAAGATCGAAAGTATGTAATTCATTACACGCACCATGCTTTTTATGCCTTCATGAAAAATTAGAAATAACGAATTTTAAAGAACGGGAGAAACTATTGAACATTAAACAGGAAACAGCAATTTCCTGTAAACATTTCCAAATACATTCACTGAAAAAATTATAAGAATATTAACGAATTAATCATACCATCGACTTATATATTTTAATATGCTTTATTATTTATTTCAGGATTTTAAACGCTAAATCTTATTTTCTTATTTATTTTAAACGCCAAATCTATTTTAAACGCTAACTTTATGTAAAAAGTGAAATTAATTTTTAACGAAGACTCTATTAATTTTTATAAATATAATTTTTAGTGAAATTTTTACCGTGAATAATATAAGTAGACTTAGTTACTAATATTCTTCACCATATTATAAGAGTAATTTGTATATATATATAAATTTGACGTTTGTTTGTATATATATCGGTACTTTTGTATTATATAGAGAAATAGCATTAAATTTATAGTTTAGTAATATATGTATATATTTATATCTCGATTTTAAGTGGAAAAAAACCTTAGTTAAATTTATTGATTGCTCTGATATTGGAGTAATAGTTCTAAAAATTCGTATTAACAAAATAAACGAAAAACAATTATAATTATAATGGTTGGAGCTAGAAAATTTAATGCAAACTTATAATAAATCTGCTTCAGAATTATACCTTGAAAAACCTAACATTATTTTGTGAATAGGTTATATTTGTTTTGATATAGGTTGTTAGTATCCCTCTTTCTTTTTAGAATGGTTTAACCCTGTAAAATTGACTTTAATATAAAGGGATGGTCTTTATTGAAAGTTTCGTGGATGGCTTTTGGCCTGATGAGGTGATTTTCCCTGCTAGGGGGTCATTGAAACACGTTTGCTAATGTGTAGCCAATAGCTCTCCAACAATCAATATATTGCTCTGTTTCATGCATTGAGCACTCTTTGGAATGACATATTGTGTTGTTGTTATGAGTTACTGAAAAATTCTACCAACAGTATAATAATAATATATATATATATATATATAATTTAAAGGAGGTTAGAACAATAGTCTAAAGAGCTGAGTGTATTTCAATGTAACAGTGAAATTACTAGTTTAATTAAAATACAGGAAAGAGAAAGTGCTCGTTGTAATTTAGATATATAATAAGCTCGATAGGTAAATATCCTAGAGCTAATTCAATATTAAGTAATGTGATTGATAATTTAAAATTTAAAAATCAAATTATAATTAAATTAAAAGTCCTAGTTCATAAGAAGGAACAACAACAAAATCAATTATCTGTACGATCGTTTCGGAAAACAATGCTTTTTTTGTGGTAGACATCAAGTTACGTACAATAATTACATATATTTTTTTTAATAAGCAAGGTCTCCTCGTCAGCAAATTTTGAATGGTTTTTATTAAATTTAAAAGACACCATAAATAAACCTAGCATTAAAAGTAAGGCAGATGTATCTTTTAATTTTTCGCTTTTTGAAATCAGGAACTATGGTTAAAATACTCATTTAGATGTTTGCTATAGCTTTTTACCTTATTCAATGTCATATATGCACTAATGAAGGAAAAGTTCATTGTTACTTTATTCGACCTATTGCTTACCCTATGAGATAATTTTTGCTAATAAACATAAGCGTCCAATTGAAGGAGCACCCCTGCGTATGGTATTGATTTTAATTCGGAATAAAAATGTCTGTGTTATTGTGTTAAATGGTAATAAAACGAAAGGAACCCAGGTCTTTTAGAAACAAACATGTATTCACATATATTACAGACAAGGCGGATTGAGTAATACCATTCCTCAACTGTTAAGCGTTTGAATACGACCTCCTTGGCCGCGTACCAATCTCTGACTGCCGGGCACCAGTACTCGTTACTGGAAATGACGTCACCAGAGTAAGTGAAGTCATGAGATAGTCCATTAATCCCATGGACGGGCGTCTCCAACAGTATGATAACCACAGAAGCCCATTACGATATATATATATATATATATATATATATATATATATATATATATATATATATATATATATATATATATATATATATACTCTCAAATATTTTTATAGTCTATCACAACATATAATCTATAAATATAAAAGCGAAAATGCGTGTATGTATGTATGTTCGCTTTTTGTGTATGTGTGTAAAAGACTTTTTTCCGAGAAGCGGTCGGTTGGCTCACAACTTATTAAAACTTTTTACATAACATATATATACTAATACTACGAGTTAACAACGGAGATCGCCTGGCTATTTAATTTGCTCGACTTTGAAAAGATAAATATCCAACATTTTTCGCTCGGCGCATGTGGATTAGGCTTTTTCGTATAATAAAAGCGGCACTAATTCTGGCGGTATTTTTCCGGTCGCGACCGCCGGAAATGTCCGAAAGCAATCAGATTTGATCAATGTGTAAATATTTTCCTTATATCAGACAATTGCTATTCAATTTCGACAATCCCCTTTTTATGGGGAGTTGCCCCCCCCAACATCTTGGGAAAATAAAGATAAAAACGTTCCCGCAGTAAATGAAATACTACCCCACAGTCAAAATTGACCTCATTAAGTCATTACAACGTGCACCTGCCAATTCTAAATACTTAAATAAATTCAAACGTGCTTCCGTTAGTATTTCACGGTGGCCCTATGGTTAAGGCCGCGCGTTCTTTTTTCACACTATAATTTCCAACTTTGCCTCAAGGGTTCGGGTTCTATCCTCATACTTACCTACCAAAACTGTTTTTAAATTTTAACCCCCTCCCCACCGGAGCTTTGACTTACCCAAAACCACACACACCTCCAAACACCCAGGTAACGCCGGGTATCCCCCGTTAGTGTTAGAATAAAATTAAACTAGCGGTTTTCTGTGTTGAGTAAAACTGAATGACTCTACAATGTATAACAATACATTTATAGAAATTAAGGTACATTGTGATCATAATTAAATATCTGTTATTAAATATATTTACACACACATATGTGTGTATGAGATAGAGTTTATATTAGTTTTAACCGCCCGTGAAAAATAGCTGAAATAGCATATTTCACAATTGTTCGTTATTAAGACATTACTAGGGTATTCATATAATATAATTAAATTGTGACAGCAATTTAATTATTCATAAATTACTAATATTATTTCTGATGCTCCATAGAAAACACCGACTGAAATGGTATGGCCACGTGGCTCGAATGGACCACACTAGACTGCCGAAACAAGTGATCTTCAGTCGACTAAAAGCGGGAAATCGACCCCGAGGCCGCCCGCTACTTAGATATAAAAACCAGCTAAATAAATCTCTAGGCAAGGTCAATAGAGATCCAAACACCTTTGAAGCCTCATCGAACAACAGTCATTAATGGAGAAGCAGAGTCAAATTTGGTACAAACCAATTCGAAGAAAATAGAAGAGCCAATCAAATAACAAAACAAAAGGCCTTTAGAGCCAACCGACCGCAACTACCCCCAAACCTTATAATATGACCAATGCCCCCGACTATTCAGAACCCAAATTGTTTTTTCCAGCCAACAAAAGGCTCACCATCATGATAATCGCTAAAATTCTTACAAAACTCAAAGCTTTCTTTTCTGCTTCTTGTCTGTAAGAGACTTGAAAACTAGGATATTCGGACCCAAATGCATGTCGACGACGATCTATAATATAATAACATACTTACGGTGGACGCTTTATTCAGGAATAGGAAATATTTATTAAGAATTAAATCCTGCGGCGTAGTAAATTCGATGTTTATATCCGGCTTACTATTGGATTTTGTGATTCCTTCACCATTTAAATATGATTGTGTACGAGAGGTAAAAACAGAGCGTATGTTACTTGCTATCTTTTAAGTCCAACGTTCTTTGTACATATATTTATATTAATATATAAACAAATACACATTGCTATTTATTATACAGTGCAGCATATATATATATATATGTGTGTGTGTGTGTGTGTGTGTGTTTATGAGTTTTTAATTTTAGCACTCACGTGTTCTCTGCAATACAATGAATTTGAAAGAAATCACATGGACAGAAATTAGCTGTTGTCGACAGAGAGATTCATCTGTTTTATTTCACATCTAAAATAATATTCTGTTGAACACGAGGAATTTTTAATAAAACAATTCATTGTTGCGTCAAGGATGCCAAGCAATATTTCTTTGTGTGTGTGAGTGAGTAAGCGTGTGTGTGTGTTTATCTGTGTTGCTGTTATTATTAGTCAAATATATTTGTTGGCTGAAGGCGTGATCGGCACAAGGCCAAATTAATTGATCGCTTTAGTAGGGAGAAAATTTGCAACTCTCTGCCAAGTCTAGCGTTTGAACAATACCTGAGGACAGGTATTTTTTTTTTATCTCGCACGCTTTTATACACGCACTGTATCTCTATTTTTCTTTCGCACGTGCGTGCGTGCATTCACGCACATATTTATCTCTCTATGTATGTATTTATCTATCTCTCTGATTCTCTCTCTCTCATTCATATATATATATATATATATATATATATATATGTGATCGCGCCAAAAGTAATTCTTATATATTTTAACAAAAAATGCTGAAGAGCTACGAAGACTGAAGTATTACTATTAAAGTGAGCGACTTTTTTGCTCGAGTATCTAGTTCTACATGGTCACTATAATTCTCAATGCATATTTGCAAGCGTAAACGAGAGCTTTGATGCTTCAGTCGTAAAGTCAGTGCCATCCTAGGTGATCTATATTTCACGGCATCGATTTCAGTGGTTGCTGTGAGGGAAATTCTGATCACATGATGCGCCTTTCAGAGGGCCGAACAAATGATGTTCAGCGGTGCAAAGTCTAGACTATACGGTTGTGAGACAGCATCATCCAGTCAATTTTTTTAACACATTCCGTAAACTGCAAACTTGCGCGTGGCCTAGCATTGTCGTGTTGCAAACAGAACGTTTTCTTTTTTTCTTAGCTTTAGATTGACAATGCAGGTTTTCAGCATTTGAACATTTTAATGTGACGACCAGAGTAAACAACAACAACCCCGATTACAAGAAATCCAGGAGGATAACACCCTTTCTGTCTCAGAAGACTGTGAACATAAATTTGCCAGCAAATATCTGTGTATTGAATTTCATCTTTAGTGGAGTGCGTGAATAGTGCCATTTCATCGACTGCAGTCTGGACAGTGGCTGCCAATGATGACATAACGTCTTGTCATAATGTGGCCCGAGAATCCATCACCTTCGACTTCTTACTGATTCAACAAACGTTGGGTGTTGATCGAAACACAGAAATTGCCGTTCAAGGTTTTCCATGAATTTGCACTTCCTATACCAAATTTACCTGGTTGAAAGCATATGGTGGATACATCTGAGAAAGACACAAACCGTATCGACTGCAACAGGAAGGATGAGATGATTACCGAATATATGGAAGGTCTGGATGGTTTAGAGTGATTTAGATTTGGTAAAATATTGTCGAATAGATGCACTTTGAATTTTGAGAATAGACCAATGATCAGAATATTGTCATGTTTTTGTCTTTTTATAAAAAATGTAAAATTTATCTTTTACTACCTGCATACTCATCAATGTATTTGATATGGTCATGAGTTCCATTTATCTGACGTCTTTTTTTTTCATAAATAAAGTAAATATAATATTTTTACGGGATAATGTTAAGATATTTCCCCTTTGTATTTTTATACTATATGATTTGATTCAAATGAAATTTATTATAATTGTCAGTAATTATTTTCTAATCATATTTGTTCTCTCCGGTAATTCGATTTTGTCCAAAACTTCCAGATAGTTATTGGAGCCATAATTTCAATAGCACGAATTTCTTCATGATTTGGTTCTTTTATGCAAATTAGGTGTGTGCTTTTATGAGGATAGTTGATCTAGAAATTCAAGAACAGATATGTTATCAAAGCATTTCTTTGTAATTTATCTATTTTGTTGAACCTTTCACCATTCTATCTAAACGTAACTTTATGTCCTGCTGACAATTTTCTGTTTTACACTCAAAACAATTTCCTATAAACTAGAGATGATAGGAACACGCGTTATCTGTTTACTAAAATTCGTATATTCTAATATAAGCCGGTAACTTAAATAGAAACTTATAGACTGAACTAATTATACTTATTAAAAAGTCGATAAGAAATTTGCAAAGAAAATATAAAATTATACCCCTAGGCGGGAGAATGAAATATAGAGAGTGATAAATCAAAACTAACAAAATAAAAGCCTATGAGAAAGAGTATACAAAACGATATATAAACGGGAGAAGTATAAAAAACTAGGGATGGAAGAGCAGAGAGTCACAGACGATAAAAAGGTAAAAGTGAAATAAAGCGACTGTAAAACGGACAAAGAAAGGGAAGCAGTAAACGTGAAAACACACAATCACTTATAAAGGCAGAACAAGAGAATGAAAGGGGTCGAAGAGAATTGATGAGAAGTAGTAAGAGAATTAAAACTAACGTGAGAAAAGCGAAAGGGCAAGTGAGACAAATTAGAGAAAGATATTAAGCACAAGGAAAAGTACTGAAAAAATAGCTGGGGTAAAGAGACAACGAGAGAGGGGAAGATTGATTAAGGGATACGGCAGAAAAAAGTGATAAATCAACAGACATAGATACTTAGTGAACAAGAAAGTTAAAAGAGAAAAATGATGGCAGAAGTTAGGCAATAATCAGAGATATAAAGATAGATAATATATATATATATATATATAATCTATCCATATGTATATCATATCTAATATATATATATATATATATATATATATATATATATATATACATACATACGTGCATCCATATATATACACACATACATACATACATGCACAAAACATAGAGAGAGGGGGAAAGAGAGAAAGACAGAGAGAATGAAAACCTAATGGAGAAGCAAAAAAGAATGCGTTCAGTATTTGAAAAAAATGAATGTGAAAATGTTGTAAAATGACTTCCTTATCTGACGGGAGTAGTGGCGGGGTGGCATGCTCGGTATAAAGTTGCTGGTCTGAAAATGTGCGCATCGGGGTAGGTAATGTGTAGGCGGGATGAAGAGGCGGCGGGTGGCGGCGTTAATGACCGAAATGAAGCAGAAGACGCCATTTAGAGTTGATGCTCCGTTTGTCAGGAGACAAGCGCCCAGAATGAAGAGATAAAATAAAAGAAACTAGTATAAACACACATACAATAAATAACAATGATATAATAGTACCAAATTATAGCATGGTAATAAATGAGACATAGAGGTAACAGAATTTTTTATGTATTATATATATATATATATATATATATATATATATATATATATATATATATATATATGTATGTATGTAAGTTATAATTATGTACACTCACGAGAGTAGGGAACAGTTATGTACTTATTATAATTATAACGTTTTGTAAATGCATTTTAGAAACATGTTATCAATTATTTTCCTGGCGTGTATATATATATATATATATATATATATATATATATATATATATATATATATATATTAGTATAATTACAAGGAATAATTATTTATATTTATTTCCACATATAATAATTGTTTGTTTTTATTTTAACCCATATTAAGTTTTTCGCACTAGCATTAATATTACATGCCCACCTCTTACATTTTAAAAATTATAAGGACGAGCATTCTTATATGGTAGGCCATGAATATGCGAGCGACTTTACAAACAATAACACATATCCATATTTCTGTAAAAATCGAACCATCATGAATTAATTTCTCTTTTTATATGGTTTTTATTAGATTTTAATCGTTTCATGAAACTATTACGCTCAGTTCTATCTATAAATATTTTCTGTATTCCGCATAGACGTCACGATACTGTAGAATCAAATTAATAATAATTGAAAACAAGGAATACGAAGAAAAGTTAGAAAAAAATCTTTATTCCATGGAATTTAAAAGATAAGCTTTTCTCTTTAGAGGAAAATCATTAGCAAAAGGAACATATAGAAAAATCATTTTGCTAGTTAGCACAATTTTTGGTAGTTATAAAGTTTTGGAACGAATGTAAAAGTTTATAAGAAAAAAAATCAGCAAAGTCCAATAATTAGTACGTCGCAGAAATCGAGTGAGAGTATAAGGTTTATATATATATATATATATATATATATATATATATATATATATAATCTTTTCAGATCAACAAAATTAAACCTAATAACTTACACGCGGCACATTATTCAGAATATACTTTCTCCTCTGTTTATTTTTCACTATGCATATTGACCGAACTTAGTTTAGATGGCTGAGTTTCATTTCGATATTAATTGGTTATCCGGTGGACCATTTATCGTTTCTATTTTAAATAGAATCAGCTAATTGTGAAATTAATAAAAAAGAGTTTTTTACATTTTCCTATCATTGTGCAATATTTAATGTTTACGTGATTTTTCTATATTGTACATATAACTGTTTTTCTATAATTATAAATATAAAACCTTATTTTTAAACCTTTCACTTGACTTGATTAACCAAACTCATCATTTCTTCATATAAATGACTTCGTTTACATTAACACAAATGACAGACCCTTGCCGTTTATAATCATTTCCGTTTTATAAAAGATACAATGAATAAGATTCTCAATTTTTACTTAGCTAAATTACTAACAGCTTTTAATATTCTTGATTTGTATTTTTGGTAAACACAATACAATAGTATCATTTACATAATTTTCGATAGAGAATTATTGTATTGTTCTCTGATCCTGAGATTATATTGTTTAAGATATGCATTTTTGGTTCACAACATAATAAAATTGAACACAAACATAATTTAATTAATTAGGAAACTTTGCAAGTATGAGCAAAGTAGAGTATCGGACTTATCTTTTTGAAATATTTTTCTTAATTTCTACTCTTTTTTCTTATCCTGTAATTGTCTACTTTTGTTTGCATTTATTTTAATTGTTCGATGTTTAAGGAATACACGAAACCTCAGATATGCCTGTTTCTATAATTCTTCTATATTATTCGAATATGCACTTTTATTACAAACTACTTTTACGTTGAATTATCACACTAAAATTTTCTGAATTTTCACTAACGAAACAGCGATTTTTTGGAGTAATGAAGATTGCCCTAACAAGGATTTATAACAAAAACAGTTGCAAAATTGCACATGTGAAAACAACAGAAATTCTCAAAATAAAAAGACGTGCTTATACATGTATTAGATCGGAATTTTATATTGCGGATTAATTTTGGCTGCCATTATATGTGAAACCAAGTCTGTGCCTGATTTACCACTCTCTTTGCCATTGTCTAGTCGGTTAGATAAGTTGCACCAAGCCTTTGATAACATAGCTAAGATTTAATTTTTTTTCCCTAAAAAAGACGGGTTGAGAGAAAGAGACAGCGAAAAGTTGTGTAGTCGGTAACTTATCGTAGACAAGAAAAGAAAAATGCAGAGAAAAATGCAGAGAAAAAGCCAACCTTCTCCATAGAAGAAACATATAAAAACCCTTCCTAAATTCTTTAAACATTAATTTGCATCAGTCAGATTCCTGGAGTGTCACTTCACGTCTAAGAACAACATAATAATGTGTCCCTTTTATTGTCGGACAGTTACGTTCTAATCAATAATCGTTAGTTTTCATTGGGAATACATGTTTACCGATTGCTGAGTTGTAGTTACATGCTAAGCCCGACGTTGTATATGAAAGTGTCTCAAAAAACAAAAGGAATACAAATTGACACCAGTTTTTTTAGTTGAAAGTAAAGCATTTTATTTCCGCTCGTTTTTACATCATGCCGCCTGCCACGTATTTCCCGAGCCAGCGACAATGTGGTCGCATTCCTTAATCTGAACCAATAGCTAGCTGCTATGCCTGTAATTTGTTCCACCGCATATGATCGTCCGAAAATCTTGGTAAATGTTCGGAGGATATATATGTCTTGAATTATTTTAAGACATATGTGTTTGTGTTTTAGATTAAATATGAAATATGTGAAACAATATTTGAAGGTATTTAATATATGTCATGTCAAGACAAATCAAGAAAATGAAGATTATGTTTGCTTTATTATTAAAACTTTATAAAATATTTGAAGTGTGATCGGTAAAATTCTTTAAACAAATATATATAAATCTATCATTTTTATATATTAGGATTTGTTACAATAAGCCATGTCTTTCATTGTAAATTACAGTTTCAACAATTGTCTAAGATAGTGAATAAACTGTTGCTCAGCTAACATTTGAAACACATTTAAAACACGTCTCATGATGTTGACGACAAATCATCAATCGGAGCACGGATATTACTTGCATCTTTTATTTAAACAATTGATTATCGAATCATTCTATTTTAGTATATTTCTCGGTTATGCTTGTTCTATCTCGTCTTTTAAAGTGAGTCGAGTTCCACGCTACGAAATTACTGATGTCTAAAAAAACGTTAAGAGTGCGCTTAATCGTTTGGCGTTGTACTTGACAAGAAGTTCATTGACGTTGCTTAGATAACATAAATGTGAATATTTGCCATAAATTAAAATATTATAATGTAATTCAATTATGTTAAAAAAATTGTACAACTCGATCAGATTTTTCGTTTATCTATTGGTATATGTAGTAAATTATAAATGAACGTAAAACCACCCCCTTAAAGAAGGCATGTAAGTACAGATTATATATATATATATATATATATATATATATATATATATATATATATATATATATATATATATATATATATACAGTAGCGTTCAAAACAAAGGGACACAATTTTAAAACCTAATATTTGCAAGAAATAACAACTGTGAAAAGCTGAAATTTTGAGAACTGGTAGTCGTTATCATCCATAATAATATACAAAAATTTGAATCATTTATCAAGAATAGAAAAATAATTATTACAATTATTTCTTTACTTTCAAAATAGGAACGTCCAAAATAAGGGACACAATTTAGAAAAAACGATGTAAACTGTCGAAAAAAACAATAAAAATACATGTACAATAAATATTTCGTTAATATGCCCTTGCTCTCAATGACAGCTGCACATCTTCGACTACAAGAACGAATCAGTTCTTGACAATCCCTGATACTAATTTTAGATCATTTTTCTTGCAGCTTCACCTACAAATCCTCCCTGTTAGTAGGATTTCTTTCCATAACTTTCACTCCTAAGGTCTTCCATAATTTCGAAATCTTGCTCGCTAATGTAACTCATTACCACCTTTGCCTTGTGACATGGGGCATAATCTTGCATAAACTTAGACCTATCGAAAAATGAATTCTGTATGATTGGCACAACATTATCTTGAACAATGTTTTTATAGATCTCCCGCGTTTATGCGTTTTTAACCGGACAAGGGGCGTTGTACATTGGCTAGAAAATCTTCCAAATACTATGACACTTCCGCCCCCCAAACTCGACAGTTTTTTTGGTACACTTTGCACTTAATCTTTCACGCATACGTCTTTTTACATTGTTTTCCCGTCATTTCCATATAAATTAAACTTGCTTTAATCACTGAAAAATACTTTTTCCCAATTTTCCTATGTGCAAATTACATACCCGTTTGCAAACTCTAATCTCTTCTTTTTCTTCGAACTAACAAGTGGTTTCTTCTCTGAGGTTCTATTAAACAGCCCTATTTCATCCAGTCGTCTAGAAACAGTCTGTCTTGACACATTTACACATCATTCATAACCCTTAATTTCTGTGCAAGACTTAAAGCGGCCCTTTAATGACATAGGCTGCGTTATTCGATCTTCTCTTTCCGAAGATTTGTGGGGTCTGCCGGTTTTAAAAGCACTAACTATTTTGCCAGTATCATTGTAGGATTTAACAACCCTGGCTACAACACTCTTGGAGCGTTTCACCTTCTCTGAAATCTCCCTAATGGTGTACTTTTCCCTCTGTAGCTTCAGAATAGCTTGTCTCACAGAGTAATCAATTTTTCAGGCGTTTCGCCATGGTGCTGGCTGATGCAACGTTTACAAATGACTAAGTAAGACTTATTCTTTAGAGGAAATAAAAAATTGAATATAGCATACTGTTTACATTGTTTTTCTCAATTTTGTCTTTTACTTTTGGACGTTCCTATTTTGAAAATAAATAAATAATTGTTATAATTCTTTTTCTATCCTTTGCAAATGATTGAAATTTTAGTATGTTATTTTGAATGATAACGACTACCAGTTCTCAAAATTTCAGCTTTTCACAGTTGTTATATCTAACAATTATTAGGTTTTAAAATGTTGTCCCTTAGTTTTGAACGCTACTGTATATATAAGGAGACAATTAAAAACTGGAAATTACAATGTATAAGAATTAATTGTCCAATAGGACCCACCGCGGATTAAGAACATTTTATCATTTCTTTTTGAGTATTCAATCGAAAAATAAATTCGTGTAAATTGTAATTTACAGTCTTTAATTTTATATCGATTTATTATTTGTACCAAATTAGTCATTTAAAGAGGAAAGGAAATTGCAAGAAAAATCCAAATAGGAAAGACGCGTGAATATGATTGGACATTGTCTTTATTTCGCACGAAAATCGAGACATATTGTGGGGGAAAGGAAATGCGTTGATTGCTATGTGATGATAAGTTAGACTTGAAATTAATTGGCACTGATATCGTTAAAATATTTATTATCGTCTTAATTAAAAACAAACTTTTTATCTATTTCGAAAAAAAGATACGAAACCAGTCTAAAGAAAAGCAACAAAAAAGTTTGGTTCAACTTATATTTATCTTCGTAGTTCGATAAGATGTCGTGTCTGTCTATACGTTATTTTGTTGTTAAGGTGTGAAGATGAATGAATGTTCTCATAGGTGAGTGCTTAAACCAAATGGGCCTACTTTATGTGAGATACGCACTAGCACTTATATCAGATTCTCCGTCTGTTGGTAGGAATGTGACCGTATATGCTCAGGTAGAAACTTTATCTTTAGGTCAGGCTGTATTTGCGAGTATCATTTTATCAATCTATCTCACTCAAAGTTGAAATAACGATTTTACTAGTCTGTTATGCTTGCGTTTTAAACAGCATTTTTCTAGTCTGATGTACTTAAGTATAAAATAGCATATTCGCCAGTATATTATAGGTTTAAAGGCAGTCCCAGAGAGAAGAAAAAACATCAAAATTGAAGAAAGCATCTGAAAGTACTTGTTCACGTTATTAATTTTGTAGGCATAACATTTAATCTTTTTTAATTATTCTGTTAGTGGGATTATGTTTACTTAGTTCTTATCGCAACAACGTGTGACACAACGCCGGGAGAAAATGAAAATAATCTTCTCAAATTGAATACTTCTTTTCGTACAAAAATAACTGATAGTGGAGACGGGGACATTCTGCGGTAGACGCAAATGAGGCGACCAGACACAATACGCACCTTCCAAGGCGAAAATAATTATTGGGCAGTTGGACGTTCGGTGCTCAAGCAAGACCTCTTTGCAACGAAAAATTTTCTATTTACAAATAAAATGCTAATCTGTAACAATAAAATGCAAGTTAAAGCTCGGCCGCAGAAATTTATGAACGTTCCTGCTAAGAAAACAGAACCTATTTATTAACTTTTCCAATCCCATGGTCGATCTGCAGTTTATAGACACTTTAGCTGCTATAACTAAAAATACACGAACACAAGCAAAACAAAAATAGCAACAATAACAACACTAAAAACAATAATAATAAAACTATCAATTTATTATAACTCTAAACTTCGAATAACCAAACATTAATACAATTCTATAACAGCTAACTTAACGGAATAATACATCGTTAAATAACCGTTTAAGAAAAGCCAAATGGGAAAATATGTCTCTACATATTAAACATTGCATACTTGCATGACTAGGTCAAATATCTTTCACATGCCGCTGCGACTTTCCTCCGAGTGCCAACTACTAAAATTTAATCGCATCCGATATTTCAAACACGGACTCCCAAATAACACTGTCACTCTCTCAAATTGTGTACGTATTCCTCCCCATCACTGAAATCTTACCCATTAGAATAGATAAGCCACCCATCAACAAATTCTATACGAGGGGAAATAGTGTATCAAAATGGTTTAGCAAAGGTTTTTAATTGAATTCTATAATCAATATACCAGTTTTACTTTTGTAATTACATAACGTGCTTTACGATGTCTCGTGCGAATAAGTTCTTATTCACAATGAAGCACAACATAAGATCGTTGGGTCGCTAACTACGATAACTCTATCAGAAAAGGAACAGCTACTAACAGTTACTACTAATTAATCAAAGATAATCACCGAGCCCCCCCACTCCATGTTTCGGCGTTGGCTGCTGTCTTTTTAAGTAAGAATCTTGTTAAGGGAGCCTCCATACCCGAACTCATTCACTGCTGACAAACAATGCCATCACGGCTTAGCAAAGAAATGACATGTCTAAATGTTTATAGGTCTCCTCTCCATCTCACGAAACCAATCTTTTCTGCGATTAGTATTAGCTGGACGACGAATAAGCCCCGTTTTCGCAGCTCTACCATAGGAGCCTAGAGGTGCTGTTCTACTTTAGAAATATACTGACAACTGTTCTGGGACTGACACCTACTTGCCTTGCCATGTCAGTTGCTTTGCATCGGAGATCCTCAATACTATTTCTTTTTCTAAGACGCAAAGGGCTCAGGGCGACTTGGATGAGGTATTGTGGACTCATCGTCCTCTCTTCTGGATTTTACGATTACTCAATCACCAGTAAAAGGGTTATTGAAAGATTTCCTTAGATTTTGCGATGACTAAGCCCACATTCATGTCAACCCATAATTTGTCCTCACGGAATTTCTGATAGGTTTGATGCTTATTTGGTTTGTGGCATGGATTACTGTTATTAGATGCAATTTTAATGATATACTCAAAGCCATTTCCTCACTATTCTTATATGAAAATATATATACGCAAATATTATTCTTAGGAAAAATATTTATTTTAGTGTCTATTCTTTTCAGTCATGGCTGCGTGTACATATATATATATATATATATATATATATATATATATATATATATATGCATATATTTATTTATTTATTTATATATGCATATATATAAATGTGTGTGTATGTGTGTTATCATGTGTGTGTATACACAACCAAAATTGAACCATTATTTATATTGGTGGCAGTATATATTTACTAGATTGCTTGAATGTTTGCTTTTATACATACATACATTGTTAAGTGTGAATCTATTTATTACTATTTACAGAATTATTTCTGTTTTTGAAAAAATATCTTTTGTCAGTTATTAACTTTAATGGACATTTTAAAAATAAACAAAAAATAAAAATCTCTAAAATTATAAGAAATGGTTGGGAAATCGACCGTATCTTATTTTACGTCTTTCATTTGACTGCGTGAAAGTCGAACGGATAAATAAATTAGAGTGAAAGCTAAAAGATAATCGAATATAGAAAAAATAGTGTTGATCTTGGAAAGATAAATCAAATTATTAAAAGGATTTATCAAACTAAAACTTTTCCGTTTCAAACTCAGATTCTTATCTATAATGTGCAAGAACGGAAAAATAATGACAGAACGAAATCAACAAAGCCGTGTATGAATTTGTAGGAGAGAGTGCTGTATATATATATATATATATATATATATATATATATATATATATATATATATATATATATATATATGTATATATATGTATATATATATATAGAGAGAGATGTGTGTGTGTGTTAGCAAGGGCGCCAGGCGTTGCCCGTTTTTAAAATAAACTTAAATATATTCTAATTTATGCAGATTTCGTATTTATTATTACAGAGTCAATTATTTCATATTATATTTTAAGAAATGTATAATCATTATTTCTTCATGATTTTTCTGGTGACATATGCTTATTCAATTTTATTTCATACTTTATACCAATCCTTTAAAATATTAAGCTCGATGTAGCTACAGAGCATATCAAAGTAAATGACAAATTATCTATTTTCTAAATTCCAAGATCTTCTCCATTTTACCGTTTATTTCTTTTTACGTGTAAAAATGATTAATTCTTGAAAGCATCCGTTTCGTTGTGCAGATACATTTGTCTAATTATTACGTGAATTTCTAGAATAATTTTAGCTCTGACTTATAAGAAAAGCGAATTCAAAGGAAAATAAATATATGGACAAGATTACATGAATCCGAAAAATCGGAGAAGTAGTTGCTATTGTGCTTTATGATATTTACATTATCTTTGATTTGAATGTAGCGTCATTACGACGTATTAATATAATATTGTTGTATTGTTATAATAAGCATTAAAATACCTTATATTATATTTTTTATATTTATTATTTATAAATAGTTTACATTTACTTTTTTAGATGATATAAACAGTAGTTAAATCTAGAATGTATGTATTTAGGTTTTATTATATTTTTTAGGTTTTATTATATTATTTATTCATACGAAATAAACTTTTAATTAATTAGAGTTGTTTACGATATTTTAATGATTCATTCTAATTTAAGTATATGTTCGGCCTAAACTTAATTATCCCACTGCATGAATATTTTTATTATGTATATTTCAACGTTTAAGCAGATTTCTTTTGATAACTTCCATTTAGTTTAAATTAATTAACCATCAATTTTCAATAATATGAAAGATTTCTTAATTTTTCGTTTCAGTTGTTTAGCTTTTCCGTTAAAGAGGTGCTGTTCTACTTTAGAAATATACTTTATTATCTTCCTTACATATTATAATCATTTTCTAAAAATATTTAATGAGTTTTAACTGTACTAATTAATGGTTATCCTCTATTAATTTAATATTCTCCCTACATCTCCCTGTTTATATTTATTATTTTAATATATTTATTTTTTATTTTATTGTTATATGTTTATTTATGTTTTCATATTTATTGTTTAATTATTTATTGAAACCAGGGTATCTTAATCCTATTCCTATATAAATAATCCATATTTTTATACCTATTTTATTTATTGTTAGTATAACCTAAAATATTTATAATATTCAATTCACTAATCACCTGATATATATATATATATATATGTATATATATATATATATATATATATAACTACTTCATTTACTCACATAAAATTAATATACGAAAGTATAGATTTATGCGTAAACTTTAAGTATTTACTTCAAAAGTGCTCAATACGTAGGTAGATCTAGTTAGTAATTTATAAAAAATATATGGCGATTAAGCTACACTGAATATTCGGCGTTTCATCAACAAAGGATCGGTTATAGAATGAGGTTAGTGGTTTAAGGCAGACCTTTTCCTTTTTTACTTCCTTTGTTCGATAAAATGCATGCCCATTGGCTGATAGGAAGAGGCGCGGTGTATACTAGAAAGCTGATTGGCTAACTAAAATCTTCAACAGAAGAGGACGCTATAAAAACGAGAAACAACCACAGAATTCGCGCATAAGCCTGACGAATCCTATAGTGGATGAAACGCCGAATATTCAGTGTAGCTTAATCGCCATATATATTTTATAAATTACTATATATATATATATATATATATATTATAAATTTATATATATATATGTATTTAATTAATTTAATTAATTAATATATATATATGTGTTAAATAGAGAAATTCAATTTGACCCAAATAAAAATATTTAACTTAATATAATCTTTTAAACTCGAATATACAAAAATATATCATTGTATGCCTTTTTAAATACACAAATTATGTGCAATAAATTTACTTTTTTATATTTGGTTTATGAATGTATATAACAAAAGTTTCAATACTATTTATGCTATTATTACATTTTGATTATTTAGTTTTGGCCATATAAACACACACACACACACACACATATATATATATATATATATTATAAGGTAAAATTAAAAGCCAAGAACAATGCGAGATTTTTTTTTATATAGAGTAAAATTAAATGCAAACAAAAGAAATAAAGTTCTTTTTTTTTGTTGTTTGTTTTTTCTTTTTCACACAAATTTTAACTCTAAACAACAGTAATTTTTTTTTCTGTTGTATTCAATGGTGATATAAATTTATATTTATATCACCATTGAATACAACAGAAAAAAAAATTACTGTTGTTTAGAGTTAAAATTTGTGTGAAAAAGAAAAAACAAACAACAAAAAAAAAGAACTTTATTTCTTTTGTTTGCATTTAATTTTACTCTATATAAAAAAAAATCTCGCATTGTTCTTGGCTTTTAATTTTACCTTATAATTTTCTTCAACAATGCTTCAAGCAAACTACAACCTACTTATATATATATATATATATATATATATATATATATATATATATATCAACTCATCCTGATTATATTTATATTTTTATTTTTAATTTACTTTATTTCCCATACGTTATATGGATTATGTTAAAACATATGCGGAACGACTCTAAGAATTTTGAAACAAGGTAATCTGGTTAGCCGAAACGAACATCAAAATCTTTGGAAAAAAACACAGCAACACATGTATGGCGTAAAAATGGCACCGACTATAACAAAAAGAATACCATTCGTACGGTAAAGTTTGGCAGTGGTTCGATTATAGTATGGGGGTGTTTTTCATCCAAAGATACTGGTGAACTAGAAATCATCAATGGTAGAATGAATGGACGTATGTGCAGGTAGATTTTGTCGAAAACCCTCCAGCAATCTGCTGATTTGTTGGGACATAATAGCAATTTCGTGTTTCAGTAAGACAATGATCCCAAGCATACTGCCAAACTAACCAAAGAATGGCTTAGAAATAACGGAATTGACGGTCTTATTTGGCCCAGTCAGTCTCTAGACCTCAACCGAATTGAAAATTTGTGGAAAATATTGAAGATCAATGTTCACAAGATGAATCCACAAAATATTCAACAACTAGAACAGTTCTGCAAAGAAGAATGGCGCAAAATACTTGCATATCTTTACAAAAAACATGCGTGCAACTATAGAAAGCGATTAGAAGCTGTTGGACACAATAAAGGCTATGCAACCAAACATTAAATCAATGCATCCAATACTTTTGCGTTAGCTGATTTATATTTTTCCTTTAATATAAACTTTCTAAGCTTTAATTTTGTAAGTACTACCCCAAATATTAGTTAGAATAGTAATAGGAATATACTGACCAAATTTTAGGTAAAATCGTGAACCCTAATTCAAGTTATGAAGAAAAGTGTAATGTATTCAATACTTTTGCGTGCCACTGTATATATAGATAACAGATTAATAGATATCCACATATTTTACAACGCAGAAACAAAAAAAACATGCGTTAGACGACTAATTTTGAATAGTTTAATGGTTCACGCTTCATAGTTAATTCCAGTTCGTATTTATCTTTTAAAAAGCAATAATTATTCTTAAAAATCCTGTCAATTCTAGTATGCATTATTATCGTAATTCATGAATAGATATGTAGGAAAAAACGTTCGACTTGATTAAAAATACAAACAGATCTTAAAAGAGAGATTTCAAAAACATATGAGAAATGTTCTTCTTGTGATACATTTATTAAATCAGTGTGTTTCTTGATTAAAATTCCGTTATAAAGTTTAGCATAGCAAACGACTTAAAATAAAGTATTAAAATAAAGTATTAAATTAAATATTAACACGCGTTAATTTTTCTGTAGATTATCGTTATTGTAACAAGCCTCCTAACAAACTTAACCGAACACCATTTGGGCAGACCAGATTGCTGGAGGAAAATAAAACAATGAAAAAGGAAGAATCAATTATTCATTTGACATATACAATGATATATATATATATATATATATATATATATATATATATATATATATATACATACATATATATATACATGTATGTATATATATATGTGTTTATGTGTGTGTGTATAAATAATAAATACAGAGAGAAACAGGCAGACAGACAACAATTAAGCTGCATATTCTCATGATTTAATTATCTATTATTTGCGAAATATATATATATTGATTTGTTGTCTGCTATACACATTAAATCCTGAGTCAAACGCAATTCCGCTGTCAAAAATAACAAGAACGATAACATTGAACTTCCGTTGTGTGTAACAAGGTCGATCACACAAGCGGATTCAGACGAGAGTTTGACCCTTTAATGACTATAGAAACACTGTTCTGTGCAAACATTTCTAAATATACTCGCTATCGTCTATCGTGGATTATCAATGTTATTGAATGGAAAAGAAACACTGAAAAATTGCAAGTATTTCTCTCCTAACGTATAAAGTTATTATACGGGAGGGGATCCAAAAGTAATGCCTCCTATGACAAAGCGCGCCCCGAACATCCATGTAGAACTATCGTTCTATTGCTCACAAAGGCGCATTGAGAATGTTGGTGACTATGCGGAAAAATTAAATTATAATGTATGAAAAGTCGCTAGTTTTAATGATACTAATCGAGCTTTCGTGGCTCCTCGACTTTTTTAGTTAAAATCTCGATTTTTCTTTTGGAACGACCTTCGATTAATAGTAATCGAATTTATATTAAAGAAAGAAAATGCGAGTATTTTTGACATATTAAACCAATATTTTACTAATGATATTTAAACATACGGCAAAGCAGGTATCCAAAAGAAACAATTTTTTCGAGTTGATTTGTAATTGATTTTTTTTCTTATATATTTCTTAACATATCGGAGTATTTTTAAGGTCGTGCGCGCCGGACGCAAAGCAAAGAGGCTTGAGGATTGACGGCGTCTTCACCATAGCAGGAGACGATCGCGGCACGCAGGCAAAAAGCCGCCGGAGTTTGATTGACGTAACGCCCATGTGCCAAGTGGAGCCTATAAGAGAAAAATGTTCTGAACACTTCCTTATTAGTGTTCGACAGTAATGAACAGAAAGCAGCACCGACCATCAGTGTTTCAAGGAACATAGAGCAACCGCATATTATGTAATATTGAAAAAGTCGTTTCCCTAATGATGCAACAGAAGACAAGCAGTTGGGAGTACTAAGATTGAAACACTTCTTGATTAGTGTTTAGCGATTATGGTCGCCAACCTGAGGTGGTGGTCGAAATAACATGGCAAGGAACCTGTACGCCACGTGGTGAATTAGTAAAGAAGTCGGCTTCCTTAATTGGATGACACAAAACAATCAATTAGGAGTACAAAGATTATGGAAGAAGGAGAAAAAATACGAAACAATGTCTTTAATCCGACAAACTTATGAGACTGGATTTATTGCACCCCTGGACAAACAACTTGTCTCGATTAGAGGGTTAGCGATCCGATACTATGTCGGACCTTTATAGTATTTTTGCGAGGACTGCTGTCGGATGAATTCTTCTTCGAAAAGACTCGAGATTTTCTACCTTGCCCGCGATATCATTAAAACTTAAATACCCTCAAGTCGTGTGGCACTGATTTTATCTCTGCTGTACTAAGCAAGCAATGATCAGCTGATCAAGTCCCCGTACTTTCCAAAACCTACAATAAATACCTTGCCGAAACTTGCTACCCTAATAGCTTGAACATTACCTCTATGATATAAGTGTACACTAACTCTGGCGAAAGGACTGACCCTTACAATAATGGCCTTACGAGTCTCTTCCCAGTTTTAGCTTAAATCTTGGTGACCTTAATCAATCAACCACTAGTCCACCATCTGGTAAAATTTAATCTTGTTTCTGACAATCAGTATGGATTTAGGCGATGTAGTTATACGGGCTGGAACAATAAAAGTGTCGCCCTAAAGAAAACAATATTACAGTTTTATTTTAAAACTGTTTTTTTAATTTATACATGTATACCTAGATTAAGTCCTCTGTGAACTACCCACGGTCAGGTTGGTGATTTTCCATCTCTTGCTGCCTCCGTTCTAAATAAAAAAAGATCGGGGGAAGCCTAATATTGTCCTCGACGTTTATTAATTGGATTTAAATCGCTTCGCCGCTAATATATTCATGTCGTCTCCATGATTCACACCTTCATGTGAAGTGTTCCTACTTGCGTTACGCTTAGCTTATCAAGTAACCATTAATGCCAAATGGCTTTCTTATGTTTCAAACCCCGCATTATCCTCCGATGAACATACAACCAGTGGGGCTTTCTTGTATTTAAATACCCGACTGGTCTAACGTTTAACATTCAGCCAGAGAAGCTTTCTGGGTTCTAAGCCTCGGCTGGTCTGCCGATCTACATTAAGCCCGAAAAGACATCTTGTGCTTTAAGCCTCGATAATGGAAATATATAAGGACTCTTTTCTGGGGCATGCTTCTTTTATTTTCTCTGCCAGTTGCATTTTTTTATTACAGTATCGTCCAGTTGTTAATTATTCTACAGAAAAATAAAACACACTACCCTTGAAGGATAAATCTCAACTATCTTGATTTTTGTGCTCTCCTTTTAAATTTTCTCGCTTTGTTGAATGTTTTTTTTTCTGTTATTAACTGTATAGGCGGCACAGTTAATGAGGTATTTGTTTGCTTTCTTTGCCTATACCCGATTCAAAAGCATATGACAGCCCCTATGGGTCTGAAATTTGACGCATTTTCGATGGTGTGATCCCCTGCGTTTACATAAGCCGGAACAGTGCAAACTAACCACGAGTCCGAGTGCTAGAACTGAAGTGTACCCAAACCCTTGAAACCGGATCGAAGATATAATAATATGTAAACTTATTTTAGCTTTCTCTACAGAATAGTCCCAATACATTTATAATGCGTATGTATTTTTGTGAATTTTATGACTTTAAAAGATGTCAATTTCTTTGCACTAACTTGTATTCTCTTTAATTATAAGTGTACAAATCTAAAACTACTTTTTTTATTCCGCCACATCATAATCTGACTGTGAATAGTTGTTTTGCGTTTTCCACTATTCAACACAACACTATCAATAATCCCCCCACTCTTTATCTGTGCCTATACCTAAACGTAGATTACATGAACAAAGCTTCTTTCTAAGAACTGAACACCTGTGGAACTCTCTTCCGTTAACCTGCTTTCCTACTGACTACAATATGGCCGTCATGAAGACCAATGTAAAGAAGTTCTTGATGAGCAGTTCCCCTTAAGTAATCCAATTTACACAATTTACACTTTTAACGATTACTATGATATTGTCTTAACCACTGTATACTCTTTATCCCTTATCTTCGAGTGGCCTGTGGGCTTTGATAAGTGGGGAGTCCTTTGTAAAAAAGGGTTAGGACTTGCGATAAATAGGTATAACTTTTTTGTGCTTTTTCTTCATTTTTCTCAGTTATATTTTAAATCGAATTCAGACAGTTTTATTACATTTTTCACCCTTTTTATTTATTTATTTTTAGTATCGAAATAAAACGATAAACCTTCATTTGTTTTGGAGGTGTTTTGTTTTACCTGTTTTGGGGTTTATATTTGCTTTTTTATTTTGGTTTAATGTTTTATTAGTTACAGTGGTAAGTGTACTATGTGAAACTAAGTAGTGCATTAATACGAGAGAAGTTTCGTTTCATTTCCTTATGATAGAAGTTCATGTTTTCGTTCTTAGATAAATTTCTACTTCTTAATAAAACTTAGAGACTTACTCGCGGAGGCCGGTAAGTAACCAATCATTACAACAGCTTCAACGGCTAAATGTGATTTTTTCACCTCTTTCTACCTTGGCTGCATACTGCGTTTCGATAACCGTTCTTGTCATGCGGAATTGAGGTTGTCTATTCCGAAACCCGTTCGTAACGTGAGGAGGTTGTGGGTTGGCAGCAGCAACAGCAATAAACAAAGACCGTACTTTAATTTTTTTCGAGGGGGGCACTCTTCCATCGAGCAGCGCAGGTTAATGGGTAATCCTAGTACATAATGATATGCTTATTTTAAGCAGTTTACCACTTATATACATAATGTTAACACGCGCACTGCTCTGTAAATTTTATTATTCAACATAATTAACGACTTGATGTATAAACATTTTGCATATAAGATCTTCTTTTTTTTGTAATTTCATTTGCTTTAGATGTTATTTGTGGGATGAGCGTTTACTAAACGGTGAAAGCTACAACATAATAATCTTCCCGTGTTAATTACCCTGTTTCCGATTCGCCTCCAACTCAGCCTTAGAGCTACCCCCCTAAAATTCATTATCCAGACTAAGTCACACTTGATGACCTGAAAATTATCCCTTCTATTGCCAGCGATATCATTACAATTCAAATATTCTATGTCGTGTGGCACTGATCTTATTCCTACTATACTAATCAAGAACTGGTCAGCTGGTCTACCTCCCCGTACTTTCCAAAACTTACTATAAATGGGTTGCACCAGAACTCTGGCGAAAGGACTGTCCCTTACAATGATCGCCTCACCATTCTCTTCCAAGTTTTAGCTGACATCTTTGAGGCCTTAATCAATCAAGCACTAGTCTATCATCTCGTAAAAACAAATCTTGTCTCCGAAAATCATTTTCGATTTAAGTAATGTTGTTCTCCAGGATAGAACGATAAAAGTGTCGTCCTAAAAAAACAATACCATAACTTTATTTTAAAACTTTTCTTGAAAATATAATTCAAGCTACTTGATTATGTAGTAAAGCGGACATCTATTCAATGTAGCCGTCTTTCACCATCAATCACCGCTCGATAAAGGTCTAGAATATACTGTAGAATATACAGGAGCTCGGCGAATACTCGGCGGATGGCGGGGATCAGCCTGGCTTTGTTGTTGTGGGTGATGATATTGGTGATGTTCTCGATGTATGACCAAACAAAGTAGTTTAGCGGCTTCAGGTTGAGGAAGGAGGTGTGCCAGTAAGGGAAGGGTAAAAAGTCGTAGTACTCCCTCTGAAGCCAAGTTTGGGACTCGCTGAACTTGTGGATCGGTGCCGAGCCCTGCTGCCACACCCAGGGCTTGCCAGAGGTCACTTGATTGCACCAGGGCATCACCACACTCTTCAGAACATCGAGGTACACTTTGTTGTTGACATTCAAGCCGACCTCGAAGAGGCGAGGTGGCATTATACAACCCTCATTGATCCACACCAAGGACCATAATTGTGGCCAGAACGTTGTTTTCCTCATCATGAACACGTCTCTATTATTCGTGGCAATCTAGCGATGCTTTTTATGGGTACTGTCATAACATGTATCGGTAGAAAGCATAAGTTGTACAGTGGACCATCTCGGATCTCGCGCGTTGAACATTGGACCACTTTCATGATAGAAGGCTCATATCGCTCTTGGGATTTGTACACAACTGGCCAACTTGTAGATATTCTGTAACAAAAAACGAACACTGATTTTCATCAAATAAAAACGGAATCATGGTTTTTCTAAGCGATAATTTTATAGTTCTACTCTGTACTGCAGATATTTTAACAGTAGTCTTTGAACGCATATGTCGTGCAATGAAGACGAAAGGCAGAGCCAAGGCGAGAGCCCTTAATATATCCACGGCCTTTAACAAAAAGTTACATCCCTGTACTGTTGAGGTACCTAAATGCCAGAAAGTTTTCTACTCGAATATTTTGTTTCGTGAAACAGCTAGATGTTGGAATCCTCTTCCTGCTACGTGCTTCTATGACTTTACTGATATTGAGAAGTTTAAATGTAACGTAAACCAACATCTTGTTTATCTTTCCTAGTCATGGTCCCATATAGTAGCCACTTACGTCCAAGTGGCGATTTCACAGATAAATACGGGTTTGCCATTGTTTTTATGTTTACTATTAAACTTGGCCGTTTTTTGTTTTCGAATTTCGAAAAATTCAGGCATAATTCTAGAATATTCGCTTATGATATGGCAGACCGGTGACACTCCTAGCTAATATCTTGTCTTAGTAATAAATGCAACAACATAAATATACAGAACACATTAAATCATATAAAACTAAGATGGCAAATGAAAATAAAAACACATGTATTAGGAATTAAATCCTATTACAAAAGCATATGTATACTAAGGAACTCCATGGATCGCTTGATGAACATGGCACGTGTTTGCTTAGTTCCAAGCAGTTAAACAGAATATTGCTCACTAAGGAAACACTATACTGCATAGACGCTTATTCAAGGGGAAATATAAGTAAAAGAACAGAAAAAAGAAATAGCTTTCAATAACTCTTCATAAATAGAAACCAGCCATAATATAAGCGTTGCATGTGTACAAACCACTGGCAACCAATTTAGAATACTATTCTAAAATGTGCCGAGGAAATTGAAAACATCAATGCAATTATTTCAATGCAGTTATTTCAGAGGGCATGGCAGTACAATTAAAAGAAAATGAATGAAATGATGGAAACGAGTAAAAGTACATCGACCAGATCTCACCAGACAATAGAATAGATATCAAAGTTGTTGGTGTTATCTGTTACAAGACTAAGTATGTAAAAAACAAAACAACACAAATAAAGGAGCAAATAAAAACGCATGAAAAACTGAACAGAAATCTCGAATCAACAAGTTGAAACTTTGAATAAGACCAAACTATCGAAGGGGAATAAAAGTAAACCATGAAAGAGGAAAATGCACAAAAGAAAGGCTTACACTCAACCCGTATAACAAGTTACCAGAGAGAAAGTTGCCTTCTATGCATCGACTATGGGACAATAAAATGGGTAGAAACCTGGAAATGGACCATTTTCATTGTACAAGAACAGCTACAAGAAAGCCTATACCCGAGGCTTTGTTGCTATGAAAACTTTAATGTGTACACACTATGCAATATAATTATCAACTTTATAATAAAAACACCAAAAAGATAGAGTGTGCTTGAACAATGCCGGTAATAGAAACATTTTCCACGGAAACTCTACCTTAACTAGTTTTGTATATTCATGATACTATTGCACAAGATACTCAGATGGTGCATTGCCGGATACAATGTCAGAAATATAAGGCAAAAAAAAAACACCTCATGTATAAAGATTACGCTAAACTTTTTTCCCATAAAATCAATAAAGATAGATATAACTAAAATCTTTAACGATGCTACTGAGATGGAATCGAGTATAGCCAAAATGTGTGATATTTAAATAATAGTAAATAAACGCGCATAATTACACAATTATAAGCGTTAAGGAAAACAATGCTTGAATATCAAAACAAAAAAAAGCTGAACATTCTAGAAGCGGACGATCGAATGAATAGAAACAAAATAAATAATAAGAAGAAACTACCCTAGAAAAAGAAAGTAACACTTAAAAATATATATTGGAAATAATAAGAAATCAATCCTCGAGCACTATTTCTAGTAAGATATTCTTTATGTAGCATAAAATACCAGAAGTAAAAGTCGCGGATATTAAGACAAATGTGGTTAAGCAATACTATTGTAATAATACCAACCATTCATGTAAAAATAAGAAGACTTTTACAAAACGACACGTTCACTTCTTTATTCTTTTGCTTCGAAAAGTAAACTGAATTCTTTCAAAACAAAGGTATCGCTGCTAACAAGATCCAGATAAAAGAGCGAACCACCTGATCGTTAAAATGACTTCAAGATGTACGCTGACTCGAACACTAAGATAATTAAACCCTTGTAGGTTGTGTATATTTTCTCATAATCTCATTGAACGATGTTGGCATAGTAAAAAGTTTCCCTTAAGAGTTGGGTTGGGAGGGAGATCAACGCTGAGGCATACAGTTTAAAAAACACTAGAAGAGCAAAAACAGTACAATGTCCTGGTATTGAAGAATAAGATATTAAACATGCCAACATTAGTGGAAAGTTTCGGTAGTATATGTAAACCGTTTAAGAAAAATCTGCAAAGCCCAACGTATGAAAAATAAAGAATAACTTCCACTAACTACTGGTGTCTTATATATAGCTTGCATTATAGACTCGCCACAGAAGTAGATAACCACACTAAATACAAACCAAGAGAAAATAGTCACACTATAAACAATAATTTACAGAAGTTAGTGTGTCCAAAGACTGTATCTTCCCAAAGAAGGATAAGGTATGAGGCTCTCAGAAAGTTACCATCAATATCTGGCCACGAACATAAGAACTAGTCAATATCAACATGCATGGGGTTGTAACGTAAGCTGCAATCCAAATAGGGAAAAATCTTTTGACAAGACTGCGTCACAACTTAAAAAAATACAAAACAAACACGCATATAAATAGCTAAAAGTAGCAAGATATACATTCATACCTTTTTCACTGAAAAGGTAAAAGATTTAGCCAACAAACAACGTGCCAAATATGTTCTGCATGAATTAACCAAGTAATATATATAGGTAAGGAAGGATAAATAAATTCGCTTAAATGACGATCTCCCTGATAATATCACTGTGAGTAAAGGTTTCATAAACAAGTATTTCATAGGAAAAGGTTGCCTTCAGTAATGTGATAGTTCTACACCACACGAGTGAAAAGATTGATCTACCAAACATCTAATTTGTAGTTTTTACATAGACACGGCTACTATACAATTTGTCACAATTGAGTGTTAAAATATTATAGTACGTTTTCAATATCTAGTGTAACAAAAAATCTTTGGAACATATATAGTGGAGGTCTATTAGAAATAAGTTATACACCATCAATGCAATCTCTACCGCTACTTTTCATAGAAAAACGGCGGCATGAAACCTAACTGCTTTAAAATTGTATGATTATAACAATATAACTGACTGCATTTATAACTTGTAGAGAAGAATATTGGAACAAACACAAATTCGAATTGAAATATTCTTATAGACATGACAATACAAAATGAGAAAGTAATCCAAACAAGAAGACAAACCGTCAAGTACAGGAGGCAAATAATAATTTGAAATCAAAAGGAGTGGTGACACAATATACGGATAACAAAAAAAAAATGCTGAATAATATAAATTAAGTTAACGAAGTTGCTGAGAATCTAGGATGAGCTATTGTTACTCAGATTACAAAAAATAACAAACGATATATTTATGAATGTAATTAAAACTTATTTGAGCAAACTGCGGCTCACACCTGTTAAATGAAACATATTTAGATAGGACATATATATATATATATATATATATATATATATATATATATATATATATATGAGTGTGTGTATGTGTGTGGGTGCATTATACTATAACCGATAAATCCAATGCAGCTCTTATTCTAAACATCTGCTAGTCAATATACTAGAGTTAATCGTTTAAGTTAGTTAAAATGTAAAACTTTCAAAATCTCATAACATTCACGTACCTTATTTTTTTTAGTACAGTGGATCCCCGGATAAATTATTTCTACTAGAGAAAATTATGAATAATAACGCACTAAATAATAGAAAGTTTCATCGTAAATATTTTAAAGTAAATTCTGTACCCACATCTCTGCGTAATTGGAAGACACGTAATTTAGTTACTTTTATTCAAAAACTGTACCAAAATATTACTTTTATGGATTTCCATAATGAGGGATAGCTTATATATATATATATATATATATATATATATATATATATATATATATATATATATATTGAACATGTAAGATTAATAAGCCTATTTAATGTCGTATATAATTGAAAATTTTCGAGGTTATAACACTCTCGTCAAGATAAAATACTTAGTGTGTTTTTGCTTCTTCTCCCTCCCCCGTGGATTCATGTTACTAAGAAAAATATTACCCGTGCGGTCTTCTTCAACAATGATGTATTCAATGTCCAAGCTCGCACGGCGTTCCCTAATCGTAATATACGCTTAAATATAACGCTTTAATTTATGAAAGTTTAGCATTTATAATAATAGAGACAAAGTTTTATAAATTATTATATTGTACTAAATATATAGTAGATGCTGCACAACACTCCGCGTTAGTGAAATACGCCTAAATATAATATTTTAATTCATGCTGGTTTCATATTATGAAGCCAATACTCTATAAATTATTATATTGTATTCAATATATAATAGTAACTTCAAAAGAAAAAGATATATATATATATATATATATATATGCATTACTTGATTTCCATCAGATAGACTCGAGACCAAAAAAGGTAAACACTTCATATTTATGACTATTTGTTGTAGATTGATATGCATATAAAACCTCTAACAATTAACCTTAAGTTACACATTTAAAAAGAAAATTGACTAGCTAAAAATGACAACGAATCTGTTCCACTTATCCAAATCCCTATCATATAAAGTTTCAAGTCTGTAGACAAAAAACGACTGAGTAGTTTGGTACAGATCGTCTCTCATACCTACAGACATAATAGGTCACTCAAATGCAATATATATCTATATATCTGTGTGTGTGTGTCTCTCTCACTCTCTCTCTCTCTCTCTATATATATATATATATATATATATATATATATATATATATATATATATATTCACATCGAAGACGACCGAACGATCAGTCGAATATTATGTGATTTTGAAATAAACATGTCGTTTTTTCGAAATAATTTTGTATTCATATGCGTCAACACATAGGAAATAAATACAAAAAAGATATACATTTTTATATATGCTTTGTACTGATTTTTTTTATTATACACACACACACACACACACACATATATATATATGCGTATATATGTGTGTGTTTGTTTGTTAGTACGTGTGTTTTAGTGTGTGGGTGTGTGTGATAGAATGTCAGAAATGTGTGAAATATTATTCTGTTGAATGTCATCATCTGCTAATCTATAAGAATATGACGTTATATTCCTTCATACATATGATATAGGCACAAACAGGCGTCAAATCCTATTTATAATACGATTATATACCATCGTGATACTTAGTTCGTCTAACGTTAATCACGCGTTATTATAAAGTCGTAAGCCAGCTGATCTCAATTGCCATTTCAAGTAAATCGCCATCTTTTCTTATACGAGAACTTAAAACGGCCCTGTGCCAAAATCTCCCAGAATAATACATACTCTCAAGTATTCAGACTGTATTTCCAATATTTTCAGATAGAAACATGAAAGAAAAAAGAAGAAAATATTTGACCGTCGGCCAATATTCGACAAAGCTTGTCGGACTTTTATGCAAATATGTTTTCCAAATACATGATTTGTAAATAGTGTGTCCGTCCTAGACGCGGCTCGTAACCATGTTCATACCCCAGCTGAGTTCTTGTCAGAGCAAAACTAAAAGAGCCGACTAGTCGTGTTGGCAAAGTTTAAATATCCTTTAGGGTTCACTTCGGCAAATAATGTCGGCTAATAAATCGATGTTGGCTGGAGGCTTCGCTTGTCATATAAAATCCAAAAAGCCATGCACAATTTTTATATCACTTCTAATATGATCTCAGCCATTTCGTTTTTTTTTTTGTCTGTTGTTACCACCACAGCGTACCGTTAGTAAATGCTAGATCGTTCTTACTGGTTATGTAATAATGACTTTTAAGCTCAGATCATTCTCTATATCGTAATAAAAATGCACTTTTTGCCAATGTGTATCAAGATTGAGGATAGTTTTACTGTGTATCTATATCCGCGTGCACTATACTATGTAACAAAAACTGCCAAGCTAGTCGACAGTAGTCCGGTTAAGTTAGTATGACGTTCTTGAAATATCTGCTCATGTTATTATCGAGAATAAAAAGTACAAATAAAAATACTACTATTCATAATAAAAAGAATAATAATAATATTTGGACAGACTAAGATTACATTAATATTGAAAATCCTTGTGATGCCTGCTGTGGAGGAAATAACCATAATAGCAGATGTCACTTACCGGGAAACTTACTTAATCTAACAGCATTTAGTTGGAATATTTGTTTTGCCGAAGGGTTGTTTATCCGAAAAGTTGGCTTCTAATATGCACAGAAAAATAACTCAGATATCTGAAAACTCTGTATTACAGTGGTTACTCTCATTGTTGTAAACTCTAAGTATTTCTCTCTATATATAATAAAATGACCGCAGAAAACTTCCTTTTGAGTAAAGTATTGTAGCTTGCAACAACAGATGGCACATTTAAATTCAATACAGCTAGACTAATAGTCACTATCTTATGTAACTTTGAAACATCGTTGCCGACACATTTAATCGTGATAATAAGATACTACATTGCATCCTAAAAGCAACACTACCACAATGGCAACGTCGTTGGGAGAGAGGTACCTATTTTTCTCTCTAAATATTTAGTCCTACCACTGTCACTAGTCGACAACGGGAAGAAATCTATACGTTCCGCTAGTTCTCGTAACACACACAGATATACCATTAACTTTCCCGAAGTAGAATAAGAAATAATAAAGTTTCCTTCGGGAAAGTCCGCTGCCTCTGATTGGTTGCTTGCTAATTCTCTTATTCCGGAATTAGATCATTCTTAACGTACACTTCAAAATATTATAGTATGGCGTCGCTAGGACAAATATTGATTCGCACGGCATCAATTAATTTCTAACATATAACAAGAAAGAATGTTCTACTCCTTTTACGTAACAAATAAATGTGTAGCTTCCCTGCTAATACTAAAACGTACGCAAACATACGCATAGTATCTAGTGCTAAATGTATCCTCTACATTTTTCTTTCTTTCTTTTTTCCTTTTTTGTTCATCAAAACAAACAACCTACCATAATGACTTCAGACATTTTACTATTTTTATTTTTTATTGGCATCTGTTTTTTGTCTGCTTTTTTTGTAAAAGTTTTTGTTTAATAAGTAAAATTGTATTTTTTTGTAAGGAAAGTTGGTTTGGTATTTTTTACGATGTAACTTGGCGGCGTTTAACCCCTTAAAAATGACAATTAAATTTTCTTGTCTAATACGCTTAAATAGCATTTTAAAATGTATTTTATACGTCATAACCCAGCATAGTATAAACACCACAAACCTCCTTATTTTAAGAACGGCTTTTAGAATGCCTCCCCAACCTCTCCATGTTAAGAACAGCTTCCTCGGTTGGGGGTGTTTATACGGAAATCTGTTCTTAACATGGGAAGGTTAGGTGTATTTATAATACGCTGGGTTAGGTCGTAAAATATCCCCTTTTCCTTCTTTTTTTCCTTCTTACAATTTTTGTCCATCTACTCGCTCGGATCTCTTTATGCTCACTCGGTGTCATCCGGCGGTTTTCGACATTCACCAGGCGTTGCCGAATGAGACTCGCGGACAAACGGGATAAAAACTGCAATACTACTCATAAACTAATTCATTAAGATAAAACTTTCTTATCTCATTCTGATCGCCTACAAGCGGAGGACGATGTTTGCACAAAACGTATATGCAGATGTTTGATGAATGATGTTAACTTTTTTTAATTTTTATAGTCATGCGTTTCCTTTTTGGGCATTCACTATATGTATTTTGGATTCATGCATTTACTGAAGCGCACTGAGATAATCATAGGATTATTTAGAAAGCCATTGCAAACGTGAGGAGGGTATAGTGTTTGACAAATATTGCCTAGTTTCACCTGACAAATTGATAACAGCTATTGCAATAGAACACTTCTATACAAGACGCAATAATGCTAAAAACAATACAAAAATAATAATCGTTCGAAAACAGAAATTTAACTACTGGTAACTCTAAAATTACCCTAATGTTTCACACATGCTGCCAACTTATTTGAACAATGTTAAAAATGTTAACATACATGCATAAGTGAAAAAAATATATGCATATCGTCTTCTAACACTCGATAATCGCATTAACATAAATACTAAATCTACTTCTACACATGATGCAAGTCTGCTAAAAAACACATACAACCTCTGTGAAGTCTTGATAATCGCTCCACATTATTAAAATTTATTATGGAAACCCTTAAAATATTGCTAAGGTAAGCTCCAACAATGTTTCAGAATTATTGGCTTTTTAACACGCATTGCTAACTCTTTCCTTGCCTACATGGAACTAACATAAAATGTAATCAAACAGATATTACACTTTTCTTGCTCGGACGGAACATTCTCAAAATATAAACACAGCATTGGGTTGAAAATGAAGATATGCACAAAATACCGACACGCCACTACCCCCTCACACCAAAACAGCCCTAATGTTTTTCATTTACTAATACAAATATTTAATTTTTGATTTTTGAGCGAGTACCAAGACTTCAATGAGGCTATATTTATTTTTTTATTTTGCAATTGCTATTCTTATTGACGATTATATTTAATTTATATTCTTCACCGATTACCTAGACTTCAAACTTGTGAAGTATCATGCGACACTTTTTGTTTAGAATTGATAAAACGCTTTAAAATAAGTTAAAATAAAAAAATGTTATGCAGTTAGGGTTCAACGTAAATTTTGTTGGCTACGGAAACACTTTTTTATATTTGTTTTCTTACAACTTTTACTTCCTGTGGAGTATTTTATTATTTAGAAGATGTGCTAGAACAACATTCAGAAAAATGCAATATACCGCGAAAAAAAAAACGTTGGGTGAACGTAAAGATGCTCTCATCAGTAAAGACAGTAATCTACCCCTGCTTTGCCCAATCTAAATTGTTAATAAATTATTTCTTCATAATCAGCCAGTACCTGCAGGTTATCGCCCCAAACCAACATAATCGCCAGTAACCAACAGTGCTGACAGTGGCTTTTACTAGCTGCTACTAGAAAAAAGAAAAAAGAAATGCCCGACAGTGGAAGCCAGATTATCATTTGGACAACGGCCGCGAGTGTCTACTATTTACCAGGGACGGCAGTGGCCACTAACAACAATAGTAGTTTAATTTGTTTTCGAGGAGGGTCCTTTAATGATTCTGTTCTAGATCTGTCATGCCTTACTATAAGAAAATTCATGTCAACGCCCTTAAAGTCATAGAATTCTAAACTTTTAAAATTGCCTGTGCAACTCCGTCAGCATTCTCTAGCAGATGCGTCTCAAAAAGGTAGCAATAGCCTTATCCAGAAAATACATAAAGCAACGAACTGAGAGAATGGGCTATTTAGAAACAACCGCCAGCCTGTCAGATGCAATGTCATTCCCTACCCCCAAAAATGTCCACGGCTTTATCAGATTGTCGAGGACGTATCCTAACAGGCATGAATAAAACCTGCTCAAACTATGTGCCTTCTGTTACTCTCACCTACCTTTTCTCTAACGTTTCACTCTGTTTATATACAGTTGAAGTTGATGAAGAACCGGAAAAGATTGACAAATACCATTGTAAACAAAAGGTGATATAACTATGCTATTTAATATAGTTAAAAAGAATAAAATGAGAGAAAAGGGGGTCAGAGCAAATATATAACTATATAAAGTTGAGTTTTTTCTTGTCGCACTTACATTGACTTTATACGCCTACCTTTTCTATTCAAAATTATAAAACGGACGTCTTAATATAAGTCATGGATATGTGAGTGACTAAATAAAGGTAAACAAATTTGCATAGTCTTTGAAAAAAAAACTTTCATTAATTAATTCTTATTTTTTTATAATTTATTTATAAGATGATTGGTTTCAGTTAAATGTTACACTCAACTCTATTTAGGCATAGTTTCTACATTGTGCATAATTGTGTAGTTTTATGACGAATGAGTATGTATATATCTATACCCATCCATTTATCCATCTCTCACAGATATATATATATATATATATATATATATATATATATATATATATATATATATATATATATATGAACTTGTCTGTGTGTAGAAAAAGTCTCAACTAAACTCTTCGCTAAATTTTTGGTCTACAGACTCGAAGGCTGATATATAGGGAATTGGGACCGTGGAACCATTTCAATGTAATTTTTAGCCGGTAAAATATTTGTTAACAGATTAAACTAAAAAAAAAAACCCGCCTAATCTTGGTAGAAATAAGTCGGTAAAGCCTAATACTTCTGCACATGCGCAAATATACATTCATATTTTTCAGCAGATTAATGTGTATCTTTCTTATCTATGTTAATAGCTCAAACGACAGCGACCGAGGCTGGAGCGCTTACGTTTTGGCTTTGATTCTAAATTATGGCAGTCAAAAAATTTGTGAAACTTTGGAAATCACAGCTATATATTAAGTACAATGTAATATTCAATAGAGAATTGTCTGTTTAATAATAAATACGAAATTTACATGAATATAAATATAATATTTAAGCATTTTTTAACGACCGGGCCACATAAAATTATTATATATTCGACACAATATAATAATCAATACAGGATTGGCTCTATAAGTATTAATACGAAATCTACGTAAACTAAAAAAAACCATGTTAAAACATATATTAAAACCTACAACATACTTTCATTTTCCTGATTAAAATAATTTAACCAGAACTAGATGGCGCAGTACCTATATATACTGTTTATATAATTATGATCTCTATTTATCGTTCATGAGTGTGAATATACCTTCGTATGCGAGTTGTACAATGGTGTCATGCTTGAACATTTAGATAAATGTTGACACCCAAAATAGATATTGATTCAATAATTAATACTACAAAAACAAATGTGAGACATATGAAATAAAAATAACTATATATACACAAAAGCACCCTAACACACACACACACGCATATATATATATATATATATATATATATATATATATATATATATATATATATTAGTTGGGGAGCGCCCGGTTTGCCTGGGCGTAAAATAAGCTTAAATATGATATTTTAAGTTGTGCAGATTCCGTATATATTATAATAGAGTTGTGATTTCAAAAATTATGAAAAATATTCGGATGCCATCAGCTAGAATCGAAACCGAAAGCAAAACAGTAGCATTCAAAGCTGTTAACGTGACCACACCACCAACGAGACACGCATAAATACTGATTAAAAAAAAATTAAGGCGAATGTACAAAATGTATAACGATTTTATCAATTTTGAGCAATTCTTGGTCCCTTAAAAACTTTTAACCGGTTAAAGCCTCATAAAATGACGGTCTGTAAAAACTCCGATCATTTGATGCTGTTTGCGCTGCTCTGCGACTTTCAGTTTTTGAAGAAATACAGTTGAAAAATATGAAGGCAGACTGATAGGCATATAGCCTTTTATCTTCTTCTTCTATCTTCTTCTCTTTCTTTCTATATAAATAAAATAAACTCATTTTTTCCCGTCGGATTTTGACCTTAATATGATTAAAAATCAAGATATTTCATGCAAATATAATATGCACAAACGGCAGAACAATATCTGAGGTGTGTTATAGGCTTATTATTTCTCAAATTCCTCGATAATCTTAGATTTCTATACTTTTTCTGCTGAGAAGTCACGGCCAAAATCGGTTAAGATCAATGGAAGTGGTAAACTATTTTCTCTCTAATAAATTCCTCCTCCCCCTGCCACCACTTAACACCGTTTGGGGATCGTTCACAAGGAACAGTTGAGAAGAGAACACCGGTTTGGCTTCGTAGTTCTTTCATGTTAAGTTATTTAAAATCACTAAACTAAGCTGCAGTGCTCTGTGGCGTAGTGGTTAGCGTGCTGAACAATTCACATTATATTTTCACGTTCGCGCCGACCTACCTTAGTCGTTTTTTTTTGTTTTTTTTCCTAAACAACTGGAATGGACTTTACTTGGTGGCCGAACTGTTAACGTTGCAGATGTTTTTTTTTGTTTTTTGTTTTTTTTTCACACTTTATTTTCCTACTTTTACTCATGACTCCGGGTTTGATCCTTCCTACTTACCTACCATAACATTTTTTAAAACTCCCCCCCGTCCCGGAAACAAACACTCGGGCAACGCTAGTATACATATAAAATAAAATTGTAGGTGTGTCTGTCTGTGTACATTACGCTACCAAATTACTCTGTCAATTTTCGATCTACAGTCTCGAGATTTAACATAATGGGTATTGTGATTTGGAAAAATCTTTTTAATCGGTTTTCTGAAAGAAATTTTACTGTCAAGGGGTCAAAGATCAACGATTTGACTTTGAAAATTCTACCAAACTCCTCCGCCAATTTTGGGTCTAAACACTTGAAAGCTTAGATGTCCGTTCCGTGGACATGGATCCAACTTTTAAACTTCATAAAGTGTATTCAGACATACGACAAGCTTTTAAATCAAATTTTTGCGGAAAATTTGCCTACCAACGGTCAAAGTTCAAAAGATATGACTTTTACAGTCTCCAGCAAACTATTCAGCAAATTTTTGGGCTAACCATTTGAAATGTTCAATAAAGGGTATTCAGCCATACAGTAAGCTTTTAATCAGTTTTGGGGCGAAAATTTGGCTGCCAAGAGATCAACGTTGAAAGAGTTGACCTTTGCAGACTCTACCAAACTCCTTCGCCAATTTTGTCTCCAAACACTTGAAATTTTAGATGTAGGTAACCTGAACATGAGACAAACTTTTTAATATATATATATATATATATATATATATATATATATATATATATGTGTGTGTGTGTGTGTGTATGTGTGTGTGTGCACGTAAAGTTATAAAGATAAAGTAGGTAGGGTCCGATAAAGCTGGGCCGAACTGCTAACACACACACACACACACACACACACACACACACATATATATATATATATATATATATATATATATATATATATATATATATATATACAAGAATACTGAAATTAAGCAACTTAATTATAATTCCATATCGAATATAATTCATTAACTTATAGTACGGAGTGGATAATATGATTTTCAACTTGGATTTACCGTTAGAAAAGAATGTAAAACTAAGATTCTTAACTTGCCTTGTTCATCTATTCATATATCGAATTCTGAAGCGTATGCAGGTTCAATATACAATACTCATATTCTCAAGACCGAAACACCACTTCAGGTAAGGCTTAATATGTTTGTCGATGCGCGGTGTATTTACTGGTAACGATTGGTTGAAAATGTGGAGAATTTGATTATTTACGCGACTCAGGAGGAATTTTATTACATTGGACTTAAAACCGGCAATGTTGTATTCAGTTGAAAAGCCACCCCGTTGTGTTGTGTTTCACTTGTTTATAAATACAAATCTACACTAAGTAGTGAGGTTCAAATTGCGGTTGTTTCTAGTCGGCTCTTCGTTAATATACTATTGGGCCACTTTCATATGTAATGGTAGTATCTATTGAAGCATTATTTCTCGGCATATAGAAACAATCAAGTATAAAGTACTTGTTTGTAAAGAATGAACTAACAAAAAGTCACACAAAAATCGCATATTATCCTATCAATGGTTTCGGCATAAAATACTTCAACGGCGATTGAGATGCCGTAAACCAACAATAAACCAATGTTTCATTCATTATTCCCTTTCTTTTATAAATACAAGGTCGATACATTTTGATCAGCAATATAATACGGACGAGCATTAAGGTTTCGTTTCATGCATTGTTGCTCCTTTATGCTTTTGCAAATGTTATGCACTCTAAATACAATCTTAACCTTAGCTTATTCATATAGATTATTTAATTTAGACAAAGAACGCATAGCTTGTTGTTCAGTTTCTATAGATTTTGGACACACAACATTAAGCAGTTTTTATCGATATTTTTTTAACACGCTTCAGTTAATATTCAGCTTGAATATATTTTCGATACACCTTATTCATCGACCATTTTCAATGCACTTTATAAACAATACTCGACTATTGCCCAATCAATATTTCTTTTTTATGAATTGTCCGTTTTTCATACTTTTTGACACACCTCGCATGGGAGACCAATGACCTAATTTCACACATATCTGTAAATAGTGCATGCTTTTATTGTTGGTCATGGCACAATGACAAATAAAAGCAAAAGTTATTAAAATATGCAGATATTCGCCCAAACCTTCCAATGATACGCACTTAAGCATTTAATATGAACAATCAACTCTAGAGCTTTCATCCAAATTTGCACGTCATTGAGTTTTTCATGCACGGATGTTACTCAGCATCGAGTTACACGTTATATTCTTACTATTTATAAGAGATGAGTGTGACACAGTGTCGGTTTCGTGCAAAATAAAAAAACGCCTAAATGTGTATACTGGATAGGTTATAAATCAAATGTTTTCGTCAACAAGGAAATATTATCGATGCCTCCGTCCAATCTTGAAAGACAAACGATATCCCTGTAGGGCAGCTGCGCGTGTAATTGTTGAGCAACGGTTGCGCAATCCCAACCACACCGCACTATTTGAGTTCAGTGGCAAGATGAAGGTCAGTATTAAACAATACCGAAATAAAGGGAGAGCACTTGCAGCACTTGGACGTTCCAAATGGCCACCCATTTAGTACCGACCAAATTTAATGTAGGTTACCTCCGGTGATCCAACGGAAACCGGTGTTTCAATGTGATTATATTATTAATTTAGCAAGTAAACTCTGATTTTCTTAAAGAATACAATATGGAATCTTTGTGTAGCTTTTTCCAATTAGTACATTCTATGATATAAGCTTATTCCTGCACTTAAATTAAATATTAAGTTCATATAAAAAATTATAGTAATATATATATATATATATATCCATATATATATAAATATATATATATATATATATCATAATTTAGGAATTTAAAATTTGTGATTTGAAAAAGTAAAAATTCAAATATCGAAATTGTATTGTATGCAAGACATAGTATACATAGAATAGAGTATAGTAAAATATATTTCCTTAACCCATGAGTCTTCGATGTTTATACATCTCCTCGGAGGAAAATATTAGCAAATATTATAAACGGTTTGCACCTGATTTCCTATAGGTAATAACATTTGAAAATTAAATTAAATGTTTTTAAAGTTTTTAAACCATTCTAGCTACATAGAATAATGAAAATTGTATATTGATGCTGCAAAAAAAGGATACTTAACTTCAAACCGATAATCACTGGATTTGCACACCAGTAGATTTATTGTATTTCATTATTCTGAATTATATATATATATATATATATATATATATATATATATATATACATATATATATATATATTTGTGAGTGTGTTTGAGTGTGTTTATATATATCTATATAATTACAATTTCACAGAATATGTTACAACAAACCTAAAATAAAAATGCTTAAAATATTTAATCAAATAGATCAGATAATGTTATTCTAAATTTATTAGTGTCTATATTATCCTAAAACCCACACATTTGATTCGTATTATTTTGTGAACCGAATTTACTATCAAAGTAATTTAATCTGAGGTTTCTAAGTTTTTATTATTATATTCTAATTTTGATTTTGAAATTTAGCGAGAAAAAAGTGAAAATTAATCAAGACATTTCATATCAATTTTATTTATTTTATAAGAGTTTCTGCTCGTGTAAAAGAAAACTTTGCATTTAATGTCTAGTATTTATGCAATTAATCATATTAAATCGCTCTGGTTCTTCGTTAAACATTATCCCTAAAAGCTTTAGAATTATGTTTCTGATAGATTTTTCCAAAAATAATATTCAATTTTTGGGTTGACTCGCAAATAATTAACAAAATAATTTTCTGCTATCCCTAAGATATTCTTCCCTTAGTAATATAGTTACATAAAAATATCATTTTGGTAATAAAGTTTAATTCAATTTAAATAAGAGTTTTATGTCAATATTTGTTTAGAAAAAATAGCTTCACATTTATACCAGTGTAACAGGAGTTACCAGACGCACGTCTTACACTTTCGTATGGATAACATTAGGGTTAAAATGTGGAAAGTAAAACTTTTGGAATGTACAGTTGTTTTCGTTGTTCAATTTAAATATACTTTGTACTTCTTCTACATGCTATATTTTCAGAGTGTATAGGACCAAAATGCTTATTCAATAAACCATGCCCCTTTTCTATAAGCAGACGAAAACAGCATCATAATCTTTATCACAACCTTTATAATATGAACAACTAGTATAACCAAATAAAATACTTTGTCTAATATTTTGCTATTTTTCTTAATAATCAGTTCATTTTCTCTGGCTCTATTCAGGTCAGATAGTGACCTTGCAATTATGTGTGTTTGTCACATTGAAATGTCTCATTGCCTTCTGTTTGCGTCTCTAATAAAAATAGGATCTGAAAACATCGCTTATTTGTTAGTAGCGATAAATAAATAAAAGTGGGCGCCAGAGACGAAGTGAGTCCTTTCGTCCTTGGTTATTGAAATGAATTGGCAGTGAGAAACGCGTGAACGTGGCGGCTCTTTTCATCTTGAATTCCTCTTCTTCACTTACACACACGCACAACACACAAGCACACACACACACACACTCACTCTCTCTCTCTCTCTCTCTCTCTTGCATTCTCACCCACACACCTTATCTTTCTCCCTTAAAATCCGGTGAACCTCGCGTCACGTGACGATCGATAAACCTGTACTCATTAGCGAACTACTTCTTTTTTCTTCCTATTTTTCGGATTTTTTTCTTAAATATTTGCCACACAATTTTATTACTCCCTTCCTACCATTGCATTGCCTGCGCGCTTCATCACGGCGGGCTGGTAACTGGTTCAATCATCTGTTTCCTTCCAATTTGAATTTCATAGTTCTTTTTTTTTTCTTTTTCTCAGCATGTGTGCCTTTAGTGACTGTGTCCGGGTTGTTGAGTGACTGTGAGAAAAAAAGGGGGGATAAAAGAAAAGATACACATATATAAACAAGGGAAAAAGAGAAATTACTTGCAGGGGTGGGGTGAACCAGCGTCAGAAATTAGTAGCCTCCCCTTTACGACCAATCAAGATGGATGGCATGCTGTTAGATGTTAGCATGGTTGAATAATTCTCGTTTTGAAGTTTTCACTGTTTCCTGAGCCTTGGAACTTGAAAGTAATAAAAGCTATCGATTATGAATAATAATAATAATAATAATAATAATAATAATAATAATAATAATAATAATAATAATAATAATAATAATAATAAATTATTATTATTATTATTATTATTATTATTATTATTATTATTTACACACTAAAATATTCGTAAAGTATTTTCAGTGATTACTCACCGAAATTAGCAAGTGGTGCTCCCAGAAGTCCATGTAACATCAAGTTCCACAGATTATCAGCATTCTTCTCGTCAGTCAATAACTGTTGCAATTGATCTTGTATTATTACAATAGCCGTTTTTCATAAATTTCCCCTTAGCACGGACTGTTTTCCCTTCTAGGATCGTGAACGCTAACAAGCCTCTCCAAGTTTCCAGTATTCTCCGCACTGTTCCAATGGAGGACTAAGTTTCAAGCGTTTTCACCATTGCAGTGTGATGTAGTCCCCGTCTTTTCTTTGATAAATTGAGAGATAAATAGAGTGACGCTTTTCATCTTGAAATGACGTTTTTTTTACAAAGCTACATGAAAACACATAATTAGTTTATCCTACGATGTTGCTCACATACACAAGCCTAAAAATTAGAATTATTTTGAACGAGAAAAATGGTATCTCTTCTACGAAGAAGGCGCAACTAGGCAAAGTAAATTATTCTTGCAAAAATGCAGAACGGTTATTTAAAATTAAAAAAGGACAGATATGTAAGTAAAAATTATACACAAATTTAATAAAAAAACAGAGATAGTCTTTTAGATTAAACAACAAAAAAGGTCCTGACTTTGTGAAATACCGACATGATACGCGGCACTTTCGTACAAATATTCGTGGATTGCAATAACAAACCGGAAGTGGGAAAATTACACAATTAAGCTGGCCCCTAGATTGTCTTATGATCGCTAAAAGTGTAGAAACTTTGTAATGGGTCCCTAACACTCATCATTTTTAACGCACCACTTTGTGTCTCTGTGTGCATGCGTGTATGTGTACATATATAAAATGAAGCGATATGTAATCAGCCGACTACTAAAGAATAAAATGTTCTCCAAATATTCCATTTTTAATATATCTCGGTTTAGTAAGGGGGTGTTTAACATAATTACTCAAAAATGTACACGGTCTCTGGCTAAACTAAGCCAACATCTAGACACTCTCTTGCGCATTTGAAATACTGTTTACACCAGTAAATTTGATCCTTCATTTTTTCTCTCCAAACGTTTCTTATCTTGTTTGATTATATCACTTCTTGTTCCGCCAACTCTAACTTAACACAATAAAACCTTCATCTCCACTGCTTTATAAGAACCTACGTTTACCACACAAACACTTATGAAAGCACATTTTTTGGGCGGACCGCTAATTAATTTTATCTATTGAAATTCATGTTTGCGGATTGTGAAATTTTTTTCGGATATGACTGTTAACTAAATACAGTGAATAAACGGTGCCGATCTAAACAACTGGTTTACGTTCAGTAAAAATAGCAACTTTCGGCTACCGTACACAGTTAGTTGTGTAGACATTAGCAGATATTAGAATGAATATGTGCTGGATAAGACAAATATTGTATTTGAATGATTTTCATTGGATGCTTTACAGAAGCTGTCTCATTACCTCAGTTTAATAGGATACTGTTATTAATAGAAGTTGTAATAACTATAACTGAAATAGCTATAGAGATAAGGTGAAAGATATCGAAATCAAACATGTTTAGACATAAACATGTATACAACATCACTCGTCGCTTGTCTCCCAAAACTTGCTGCCATGGTTTAAAATGATCTGAAATAACAGTAAGGGAAGACTAAATTCCAAATATTTCTCATATGTTATATCTCCCCTGTTTGGTTTTCATACATGAAGTAAATTTCAGTGTAAAAGGCTTATTTGATACTGGAAATATTCATATTTATAATCGTACCCTGTTTCCAAAATTTTGGAACTAAGTTTTTCCCTTGCTTTTATTTCAGATGAATTGAAACTATAGCAGCAAATTTTTGTCTCCCCTCCATCAAGGCTTAGGGGAAATTATATATATATATATATATATATATATATATATATATATATATATATATATATATATACTAGCAAAAGTACCCGTCGTTGACTGGGTTCAAAAACAGCCTAGAGAAAATGGACTCGGATTTATGAAAGTATGATAGGTTATAAAAAGGAAGGGTTGTAAAGAGATAGCTTCGAATTTGGGGGTATCAAAAACCAAAGCAAAATATGATGAAAGTAAAAATAAAATAGATTTACCCCATAATTTATTATACCACACCTGTTCACACTGAAACACTTATCACAATATTCTGTAGATCTATATTAAAAAAAAAACCCTTGTTAAACTTTGTGACATATTTCCATTCTATTTATTATACCATACTCGTTCACACTGAAACACTTATCACAATATTCTGTGGATATATATTAAAAAAAAACTTGTTAAACTTTGTGACATATTTCCATTTTACGGAGGTCAGGCGCGAACGTACGCCCCATAATTGTATTATACCATATTTCTTCAAACTGAAACATAATTATCAAAGTATACTTCCACGGATAGATATAAAAAAGGCTTTATTAAAGTGTGCGCCTATTTCCATTCTATGGAGGCCAGGCGCAAACGCAGACCTCACAATTTTATTATACCATCCCTATTTAAGTTAAAGCATACTTATAAAAGTATTATTATATAATCTATATCAAAAACGCTTGCAAGCGTCTTTTTTTTTCATTTTAAATTTTTTTATTTCCATATTTGTGGACCAGGCGCGAACGCAGTCTCCGCAATTTTAATGAACCACCGTTCTGCCAGATCAAACATACCCATTCCTGTGTCTCGATACATCTACCATTATACGTGATCAGTTTTCTATAATAGTCAACCATATAGGAGCTAATTCGTGACCAGACACACACATATACACACAGACATTCAGCTTTATATTATATATATATATATATATATATATATAAACGAAAACAATAGAAAATAAACAAATAAATAAATTAAATAAACATGAATATACATAAACGATCACACATATATAGGAAGGGGCGCGGTTGATACTAGAAAGCTGACTGGCTAACAAAATCCTCAATAGAAGAGGACCATATAAAAACGATAAACAACCACAGAATTCGCGCATAAGCCTGAGGAATCCTAGAGTGGATGAAACGCCGAATGTTCAGTGTAGCTTTATCACCATATATATTTTATAAATTACTCCCTAGCTCTATCTACGTATTGAGCACTTTTGAAGTAAATACTTAAAGTTACGTATAAATCTATACTTTCCTATATTAATTTTATGTGAGTAAATGAAGTAGTTATATATATATATATATATATATATCGAAAAAAGTCTATACTTTCTTATTTTACTTTAAATATATGGTAAATAATATTTGTCGGTTGATTATTATTGAGTATGCTCCGTCTGTACACGTCGAGGAGTATGTAGGCGAGAACGTCCGTCTCTTGCGAATGGAAATGACCTTCTATCTTATTGTAAGTAGTAAATTCAGAGAATCTTGAAAATTTAGTTGATATGAGTCAGCAGATTTCTGCACATTTGACCGGTCAGGTCAGTCGCTTTCAGTGATTGAACGAACGTTAAATTTCATCGAACTTTGTTACCCTATCGCTGCGCTAACATATGCCGACCAATGCAGTTTTTACCTCAAATCTCACCTCTGGGAAATGACTTCCAGTATAATATTTACTATGCTCACTCTTGCTCTCTCTCTCTCTCTCTCTACTCTCTCTCTCTCTCTCTCATTCCCACTCTTTTCTTTCAGGCTAGGACATTCACAAACATCTATGTAAATAATATTCAAGCTACCGATACAGACAGATATCAATATGAGGTGCGCTATAGGTTAACGGTTAAAAGAAGGTATATTTCACGTTGGAATTAGTTGGATTCGCATAAAAGTTTTAAGAATTTAAAAATTGATTGAACTCACTTATCTAAAATATTTAAATAAAAATATGTACAGACATTGAATGATAAGTAATAGTCGAACCCTATTAGATGACACGCTACTACTACTGATTGTACTACTACTACTACTACTACTACTACTACTACTACTACTACTACAAATACAGCAACTATTACTAATATCTTCTTTCTATTCTTCTATCTATTCTATCTTCTATCTATCAACTCTTCTATTTTTCTATTCTATCTATTTCTTCTATATATATAAAATAGGCTCATTTTCCCCTCTGATTTTGACCTTAATAGGATTAAGAATCAAGACATTCCATGCAAATGTAATATGCAAAAACTGCAGCACAATATCTGAGGTGTGTTATAGGCATAGTAAATTTCCACTTCCTCGATAATCGTAGATTTCTATATTTTTTTCTGCTGAGAGTTCACGGCAAAAATCGGTTAAAATCAATGGAAGTTGTAAAATCTTTTCTCTCTTATAAATTCCTCCTATAACCGCCACCACTTAACACCGTTGGGGGTTAGTTTACAAGGAACAGTTACGAAGGAACACCGGTTTGAGTTTTCTTTATTTTGTTTGTTACAAAAACCTGGAATTGACGGAATCCAAGGGTAACTTCGTAGTGTAGTAATAAAGTAATACTCTAATAATATTTATACGTAATTGAAAAACGCTTAGTCATATCACGTGATCTGACGTCAGCAAGCTGTTATACTGAAATCTGTATACAAAACAATGTATGTACTAGGAGATTCTTATCGGTAAAGATGCGAGTTTCATACAAATATAAATATTAACTTACACGTTATGAAATCGTTACCAAACTTATTAGCGGCTTAAAATTAGTATAATACGAGAATTAAACAATACATAACAAACGAAAATGTCAGATACAAAAAAACATAATAGCGATGAGATAAAACGATCGCTGTGTGTACAAAAAACACAGACAAACGGCCATTAATCGGCCATTTTCTCTTCAGAATTAGTAACGATATTCCTGTTTAGAGGGAGGAAGGCGAATGATGGCACCGCTGGAATTCTAGGGACAAATACTACACTTTGATCGTAGCGAAAAGACCAAGTAATCGTATTATATAATCTATTTTCCTACCGATGATGTACTAAATTGGGACGTGGCGTCATATTCCGCTGATTCCAAAAGCAAGTGAATGAATCTGCATGCTGAGTGCTTATTTGTAACATTTCACAAATCACGTAAAGTCGGCATGTTAGCAAAACAAGACATACAGCCCTTTTCTTTTTTGTATCAGTACCAATATGATATCCTAACTGTTTACCGGAAGGGGGGAGGGAATGATGTGACCGCTTGCATTCTAAGAACAGCTACCACACTTTCATCTTAGCCAAACAAATAAGTAAACGCATTATATAGTGTAAGTTCCTACCGAATATCATTTTCTCTTAAAAAAAGATGCATATTACATATATAATTCTTAGTATAAGAAGTGGATAGTACTTTACTATTATACAATAGGACCGTGCTGAAATAAAAACCTTATTTAGAAAGCCATTCTTAGTCTTTGAAAGAGATGCTTTTTATATGTCCTGTACTAAAACCTATCATAAAGCACTTTCATAATTCTTAATATAAAAAGGGCAATAGTATTTTACTATCATGGAATAAAAACCGTGCTGAAATAAAACCATTACTTTCTCTAATTACACCTACCTATTTCTAATTTCTTAATATAAGGCAATTCCTATTATAAAATGGAGATACCATTTTACTATAAGAATACGGACCGTTGTCGAATACGATTGGAATAATATACAATCATTGTTATAATATCCGAGTGAACTCCCTTTGATGTAGCTACATTGTCGAATAATATGGAAGTGACCTCCCTTTGATGTAGCTTTGTAGCGTCATTGTCGAATACCATTACAAGAATATACAATCATTTTTATAATAAGCAAGTGACCTCCCTTTGATGTAGCTTCATTGTCGAATACGATTAATATAATATACAATCATTGTTATAATATGCGAGTGATCTCCCTTGGATGTAGCTTCGTTGTCTAATACCATTAGATTAATATACACTCATTGTTATAATATGTGGGTGATCTCCGTTTGATGTAGCTTAATTGTCGAATACAATTATAATAATATGCAATTATTGTTATAATATTTGAGTGACCGGTCTTTGGTGTAACGTCATTGTCGAAATCCATTAGATTAATATACAATCATTGTTATAATATGCGCATAATCTCCCTTTGATGTTGCTTCGTTGTCGAATACCATTAGAATAATATATAATCAGTTATAATATGCGAGTTAGCTCCCTTTGGTGTAGCTTCGTTGTCGAAAATGATTGTCAATATCTTTAACGTATCCAAGAATTATAGGATTCAACGAGATCGACTCAAATATATACTAGCAGAATACCCGGAGTAACCCAAGATTGAATGAGATACATACAAATGTATGCTAACAGAATACACGGGCGTTTGAGATTGAATGAGATAGATGTAAATGTATACTAGCAGAATACCTGGCGTTGTCTAGGATGGAATGATATTGATTGAAATATATACTAGCAAAATTCCTATTGAATTGAATAATGTAGGTTAGAACATATACTAGCAAAATACCCGGCATCGCTTTGGATTGAATGGGATATGTGGAAATATATATTAGCAGAATACCTGCATCGCTCTGGATTGAATAAGTTAGGTGGAAATATATAGAAGCAGAATATCAGCCATCGCTCGAGATTTTATAAGGCAAGTTCAAATAAATACTAACAGAATACCTGGCATTGCCTGGGATTGAATAAGATATGTACAAATACAGGATAGATCAATTCTTGGCGTCGCTCAGGATTGTATAAGATGGCTGCACATATACACTAGCAGAATACCCGGCGTTGCTCAAGAATTAGACAGGTGAGAAAATATACTAGCAATATCCCCGGCATCTCCCGGGACTGAATGATATTGATGGAAATATCTATTAGCAGAATTCATAGCGTTGCCCCGTATTGAATGAGATAGGGCAAATTTATACTAGCAGAATAACCAGCGTCACTCTTGATTAAATGAGGGTGAGAGAATATAAAGGTTGTACCAGAAACGGCTTAAACAATTTTCTATCTCAAAATTACTTCATTTGTGAAGTCGATTCCGGATATGGCTTAAACAATTTACGATCTACAAATAGATTAATACATATATATTGTTGCTTTACTATGAAAGTTTACTAGGCCAGTTTCTATAGGGGGGGGAAGTGATCTATATTTTTTTGAATCTTTTATGTAATCATCCTGGCATGATGTGAGGGTTGGAGAGGTGGGTAGAAGGAAGCATGCTTATGTTAATTTTAAGTTCTCTTTTGAGGGTTGGGTTAATTTTAATTCTCTTTTGGGGGTTGGGTTGGAGATAGTAATGTCCGTTTTGGGGTCAACAAGTATGTGAAATTGTTTCATATATGTATTTAAATTAGTCGTCTTAGTGTAAGTAAAATTATTTAAAATATGTGTGGTATATTCACCGCCCTTGCAAAGGTAAAATTATTTCATATACATGCAGTAAATTATTTATTCTAGGTAAGATAAAATTATTTCATACATCTAACACCCGTCCTAGCTAGGTAAAATATTATTTTGCTCGAAATAGTAAATAATACATAGACATTAAATATTCCTCTCTCCTAAGAATAACAAAAATATTCAAAATCAAACTCGATTTTCTCATTGTTTATACGGCCCCGAGAAACGCCGGGTAGTCCCGCTAGTATTATTAATAATGTGTGTTTGAGCGTGTGTTGCAATGTTTGTATCTGTTAATATTCTCATATTCGCGGTAGAACATTATGGTAAGAGAAGTCAGTAATTGCTACAGGTGATGAACTACAGCTTTAATAAATTCTTTTTATTTATTTTTTTTACACAGTGGTCACCACTGATCAAGGCCTGGAAGCCACTCAGGGATAAGGGTTATGTCAAGTACATTACGTTAATGTGGAGATTTGATGAAGTGTTTACTTAAGGGGGCGGTTCATTAGGAATTTGTTAACGTTGGACTTGAACACATCCAAGTTGTAGTCAGGTGGGAAGCAGGCAGACGGAACAGATAAATATGATAAATATAATCGGGTAGATTTTTGTAATATACCATGTCCGTCCATTAATAACCTAATTAATAAAGTTTGTCAAAACGATTCAGTTTCGATCGCAGCTTAATATATTCGTTTTCCAAACTATATTTATAGGAGCTGTGAAGCAGCGTAACAATATATATATATATATAACATTGTGATTTGTAAGTCCCTCATGAATCGCCACTTATTTTAGTTTAATTTTTCTAATAAATTCATAAAATATTAAATATATTTTAAGATATGCTTGCATGATTAAATTCAATAATGATTTTCCTCTGTTTATTATTATTATTATTATTATTATTATTATTAGTATTATTATTATTATTGTCATCATTATTATTATATAGCACTCAACAAACAATGTATTTTGCTATGGAATGTTCATATATGTTGCACTTTAAACAGATGCTAACCAAAACTGTACGTTTTTTTTTTTTTTTTTTTTTTTTTTTTTTTTTTTACAAAGGCATCACCACATTTTCAAGGCCCAGAGGCCACTCAAGGATAAGGGTTAAAGAGTGTACAGTAGAAGTTGGTCAATATAGTAATCATTAGTAATGAAAATTTGGTAAATTTAATAACTTATATGGAACGGCTCATCAAGAACTTATTTACCTTAGACTTGAACACAACCATATTGTAGTCAGCCGGAAAGCAGGAAAACGGAAGACAATTCCACAGGCGTGCAGTTCTAAGAAAGAAGCTTTGTTCATGGAATCTATGTTTAGGTTTAGGCACAGATAAAGAGTGGGGGAAATTATTGATAGTGTTTACAGCTAGACGAGTGTTTCTTGTGAAAGTTTGGGGAGGGGGGACCATAGATTGAAGCTCAGTTGAACACTTTCCATGAAAATAATGATACATCAGAGACAAACTCGCAACATCTCTTCTGTGAGATAGAGGTTGTAAGGAGGAGAAAAGGACATCTCCTACGAGGCTACGAAGTCTATTTTGAACTCTATCAAGGCAGGACAAGTCCTTTCTAGCAGCTCCTGCCCAGATGTGGCAACAGTATTCCATCCTTGGACGTACCTGGCTCTTATATAGATAGAGAATAGCATCAGCAGTGAGATATCTACTGGATCGATAGAAAGATCCCACCATTTTTCCAGCGGCCTTGGCAACAGATTTGATATACGTGTTCCATTTAAGATCAGGAGTAATGGTCAAGCCCAGAAGCTTGTCAAAACTTGAGGCCTCCTGAAGACGAGAGCCATTCATTTCATTTGATGACAAATGTGGATTAAAATGTTGATGATGTAAAGAGAGAAGCTTGGTTTTAGATGCATTAAAAGTAACCAGCCACTCCTTTCCCCATTGTACTACATGCTCAAGATCAGAGGAGAGAGAATTGGAGAGTACTTGCTCGTTTACTGTCTTAGATGTGGTACCATAAATGGTAGTGTCGTCAGCATAAATGTCTACAAATGATTTTATTTTCTTAACGCTCGAAAACATTAAGAAATAACATTTACAAAAAACCTTGTATAAGGTGTCCGTGAAAAATATATGGAAAGTAAGAGCATAGGAGACGTTGCTCAGTTAATTATAAATAATGACTAATTAGAGTAATTAACATATTTTTAAGCATAACATCATACCATGTATTGACTGTTGATTGAGTCACATTTTGTAAAATAAAATATTAAAACGATTTTCTTTATATATTATTTCTATTTAGTTTTGAATGATATAAAACTAGTCTAAAACCTGGAGTAATTTTCAGATATAAAATTGATTGCAGTAATGTTTGTTATGAATACACTTGTTTTGCATCACTCACTAAGAGTTCTCACAATACCACTATCAGTAACAGCTCACTGCGTTCCTTGAATTCTGAATAATAGCAAGTCTCCCCTTGTTCTCCATATTACTACTTCTCACTGAGGAGTTTATAAGTAACTAGCAGCCCACCCGACATTGCCCGGTCGTAAAATACACTTTAATATGATATTTTGATTAATGCAGATTTCATATTTATTATTAAATTATATTGGACCTAATATATAGTAATGATTTTAAAAGTTAAAAAAAAATTACTCGTACGTCACCACCGAACATCGAAACCAAAATATTTAGCTTACGATTTCGTTTTTCCTTTGACATTTATGCCTGAGTTATGAAGACCTGTTTGCTGGAGAGCTAGAGATAAAAACATTAATCAATAGCGATTACGTTACGCATGCATATTCGTAATGACGTTCTTCAACCTGAAAAATTCAATTTTTTCACACTTTTGCACAGATATTCCCCGGCTAAAACCCAAATATAAATTTCTGCATTGGTCCATATGCCCTGTAAAATAAGTTTCATGTCTGTGGACCAAGAATTGACAGAAGAGTTTGGTAGGCAAATTTTTAAACAAATATATTTACGCATATATAAATATATAAAGGAAGTAGTTTGTGCTAACTATAATCTTTTTACGCAAATATTACGCAGGTATAAATCATGTAAAATATCTGCATACACGTAATAGTTTACTAAAGATGATCATCCCATGAGAAAACTGAAAATACTAATAAGGAATTAATTAAATGAAAGTTTAAAAGAATATGCTAATTTGCTAGATCTTTAGCTAGTGAATGCAATTCTCTAACCCATATATAAGCAATGTGTATTTTCTTTTTACATAAATAGAAAAAAAGACTTGCTGTTTTCTGTTCTTTTTCGCCTTCAGGCTAAGACCGATAACAATTGAAAATGATTTAGCGTTATCGCACCGGACACTTACCATGGATTTCTCGCTCTCAACGACCATTGGTGTTACTGGATGCACATAAGCCTCCCTCAGATCCCAGTACGTATCTCAGTGTTCAAGTGGATGTATAATTTTACGTCGGTGTTCAAATCGTCTTTGATTTTTCACGGCTATTTTGTATGGTGTATGCCTAGGTCGTTATCATCACGTTGTGCGTTGCTGTTTTTCTTTTATCATTATTATTATTATTATTATTATTATTATTATTATTATTATTATTGTCGTTGCTGTTGTTGCGTTCTCGCCTACTCGTGACTATGAACTCTTTATACTTGATAACGACAGGTGACAATAAGTCTACTTAGGATGTCAGTATTTTACAATCACTTTTCAAAGTGGCCTTCATAGTGCTCTCATCTTTCATCTTTTCCATCTTCTCATTAAAATCCATGTACATTTTCTCTGATATCAACGGTGGTACTAGCATTGAATCTCTCTTATAACATAAGCATCCAAATAGTTTATTACATATTTTAAGAATGTACTTCAGTAAACACAAATTCATTGATCTTATTTTACTATTTTCGATTAATTAATGCATTAAATAATGCAATACTTTGTGCTTTTTACTATTTCTGTTACATGTGAGAAGCTAGAAAAGTTTCAGCACATCAGGTTCGTATGGTAGCATATGGTAAAGGTCTTCTACAGAGAAAAAATATGGCGCTCCGTAAAGAAAACATATAGTTGAATGTTAAATTGTTTCTGTTTTCGTTGTTGTTGTCCCCCCTCCCATTGATAGATTTTTAGCTAAGTCAAGTGTGTCCGTTTATTAGTTTTGGAGATATTTACATTATTAAGCTATAAACTGTTTTAGTCTTTCATACTTTCATTCAACTTTACTGTAATATATATATATATATATATATATATATATATATATATATATATATATATATAAATGGCTAGTGTAAGACTTTTGATTACTTCATGAATAGCACAATGTTAAAACGTCGTACCCACGATCCGTGTATATTACATGTCTGACATCGATTGACCTTGTTCATTTCGTATGCATTTGTATGTAACTTCAATGCATCACGAGTTCGTCAAATGTATACAGGAAGAGGAGGCGCCAGGGTCGGCGGCATATGTTCCCAACCGTCTCTAAAACGTCATTCGAAAGTTACTTTAACGAATGATAATATTTTGTCTGGCAATATTCCAGATTGGGTTTCCTATTCAAAAATCTCTTAACATTTGCTCACTTCAATTGGACAAATGTAACCAGTTCATATCTTCTACATATTTAGTGCTCTCTCAAGGGTTACTCAGAGAATTCTAAGACTCATTAAGAACATTCTACTTTTTATATTCTATTTACTTCTGTGTGCGCGCATATGTGCGCGAGTGGGTGTGTGTGTTTCCGTATACAGTCAACGAAGCAAAGGAATATTCGAAAGAAAAGGCTGAAGAAGAGCATTGCCTGTCAAAAGGTGTTGAACTGAATTTAAGATTGTCTTTTCCCATGAGACCTTTTTGTATTGAACTATGTAACATAATATTACCTTCTGAGTATTTAGTAGTACTTATTAATTGATGACATTTGTGTTAAATCTCTATTTAAAATACAATGAACAGTATTTTGTATAGAAATGTTAATAAACTAAAATTTGTTGGGTGTCATTGGTTTTTCTGTCCCCAAGATTAATTTTTACGCTATCAAAAATACATCACATTTATTAAACCGTACTTTTTGATTAAATATATTTCTCATCCCTTTGAATATTTACATCCTAAACACACAAGAAGGTGTGTTAGAGTAATTTGCAATTTTAAGTTTTTTACTATGCAGCATGTCGTATGCAGTTGTTATTTTCATTGAATAGCGACAAACTGAACTGCTATGTATCCATGACTGACACTAAGTAGGTAAATAAAGTATGGTACGAAGTTTACATTTACAAAACTTTGGTGAATTAGGGAAATTACATGTATTTTACAACTCAGTATTTTCCAACTAAGTATAAATATATAGCAATAAAAATTGAATTAGATTAAATCGAGAACAATTATCTATTTGAAAAGTTGCGTTGATTATATCTGAGTCAAACGTGCTATTCATGTAATTTTATAAACTGTAATGCCTTCAGATAAATTTGTACACTAAATGTGATATTTTAACAGGTACTATTTTCACGAATTTATTATATTAATTTTTCATTTAGAAAATTAATATTACTTAAATATTATTTTTAATTTATTTATTTCATTATTTTATTCTTTTTTCATAATTTCTGCTATCTACTCGCTGAAAACTGTTCTCCCAGATGTCCGTCTGACGTGTCATATTATTTAAGTTAGCAACATATGCGTAGATACAATAGAGAAATTTGAAATACACATTTATTCTCTAGCATTCAGCACTTTTGGAAAATAATTTTTTATGTATTAAAATATAAATACAGAAATCGAAAATTATACGATTCAAATACAAGAAGGGAAGTATTAAAACTCGCGGTCGACTTATCAAACCACATAATTGGCTCTTAAGGCAGACCCTTTTCCCTCTTATTGTTCTCAAATAGATGGTAATCTTTGCAACCCAATTCATTCTGCGTGAAGATACTGTTCTTTTAGCTAGACTACTATTGGTCGTTCGAAAGACACCAAGTCAGGAGTGTTATATTTAGGGGTTTCATTATTATTATAATTATGTTGTTTGTTATTATTATTGTTGTTATTACTCTGTTTCTTTTTGTTGTTATATTGTTATTGTTCGTTGTTTGGACTTTTTAATAGTGAGAGTCTTAGAGAGTCTTATTAATAGTGATGCTGTTGAGTGTCTTATTAGAAGCACATTCTTAGAGTCTTAGAGAGTTTTATTAAGAGGGATGTTGTTGAGGGATGTTGTAAGAGAGATTGATTGTTCGTGTTATAAAGATTCATATATTTATAAAAATGTTCGTATTTAGATGTGTAATAGAAGCTCTTTGAGTGTTGAGACAGTCTTAGTGTTCATATTGTGTATGTAAGATGTGTATGTAAAGACATTTTATAACACAGATATATAGACATATAATAACAATTTTCACTTTACCTTTTGGTAGAATTACAACACAAAGACGACGTTTATAAAAACACATGATGGGTTTATTTCTTCCCACGACCGGCCGTGGTTTTCTGAGTCAAGACTTCAAAGCTTCACATTCTAAGTTTCAAAAGTGACCGTCTCGCTTCTAGACGTTCGAATGTCCATGTCTGGACTGTCGTCTGTCGTCCCCAGACTCTCTCTGACTCTCCCTCACTTTCTCCTTCAGTTTCTCCTTCAGTTTCTCCTTCAGTTTCTCTCAAGTTTCTAACTATATCTAGAACTTCCCATTTTCCATGACGTCATACACATGTTAAAACATGTGTCTTCTTTCACGTGTTCTGGACATGCGTGTCCAAAACTTTTTCCTTTGTTTACAAAAGGAATTTTAACCTATATTCCCGGTTACCTATTTTTCCAATATGTTAAAAACATGTTTATTAAATTATCTTGTATAGTTGCATTCCTCAATTGAATTTTTCATAACAGAATTGACAACGCACATTCTTTTCTTGAAACTATTTTATCTCTAAGCTAAACAATGGTTTGTTTTACATTCCATTTTCTAATTCTCTCTCGTAATCTATTTCTAAACCTAATTTACGAGGTTCGAATTTCGTCTATTCTATTTCATTTTAACTAAATCTCTCAATTTTTATACTTAAATGAAAAGAGGGCAGCCCTTATTATGTAACAAGGAGCATTTATCTATTGAAAATGTGTGTAAGCTCTATATTTAAATCTGATCACACTATTTCTTTTGTTTATTTACATTGTAGTATCTTACATATCCAAGCCCTAATTATTTATATTTTATTAAATTTTACAACAAATTAATTACCAAAACAGGTTAGTTATTTCACAGTTAGATAGACACATTTTTTTTAATTTTTGAGGGGAATCTATCGCCAATCCTACGCTTATTTATTTATAATAAACCAAAACTTTAAATTGAGATACTAAAGATTTTCATTCACGTGGAGGCGCAGATATGCCAGTTGTAGAAATCAGGCGCGTGATTACTCCTATGATATGATATGATGATGAACCCGTAGAGCTTGTCATGTCATCCACTCAAGTGAAGAGAAACACTGATATTAAAACTTTGGGGGGACCCTCAGTCATGGTCAATAACTTTCTTAGAGCTGGTAACTTGAACAAATTCGCAGTTTGCAAACCTAAATTGCGTAAGAGTAGATTGGCTTTGCCTATTGCTGGCTTTCACACTCCTTCTTAGCCAGGCGAAGAGGTACACTTCCAGGGACTCACAAAAGCCACCCTTTGCTTTGCCTTATTTCCTGACTAGGACATTGTATGACCTGTTCTCAATTTCCCCCTTTCTCTTAGAAATTGAGCTATTACTTTTGCCTATATTACCACTTGTGCTCACACAGCTGGTTTAGACCGGTCTTGTCTGAAAGGTTGAAGGTACCTGATTGAGTTTAAGTGAAACCAAGCCCGTGTTACTACTTTAACATAGCAGGATACCCCACTCTCTGCCGTAAAGACTCAGATAGATATATACACGGACTTAAATCTATATTCGTAGCACGCTCAATTTAACTCGGGAGCAACCTCTAGAATCGGATAACCAGACTTTTATATGCTTTCGATAAACCTTTAACCACTGTGTTAGTTACTTATATTTTCTCTACCGTTCTCACTCAAGTCAGAGTTTTCCCTAATTGACCATGTCCTTGATAGTATAGATGCCGCACTCTCCTTAGATAGTAACGCCTAAATACATGTGTTTTGTGACTTTAATATCAACCATAAAAATAGTCCTGGTTTCTCAGATTACACAGATGCATCTGGACTCTCTACTTATAGCTTCTCTATAGCCCATTCTCTCAGACAGACAGTAATGTTTCCGACCTGCTTACCAGGTCGTGAACACCAGCAGGCTTCACTTCTATGCCTATTTCTCACCACAGTGAATAATGACCACAGTGCATTTGGAAACGCATACCACCTAGACAGAGTCCAAAAAAAGAGTTTTCAATCAAACAGGTCACATTTTATCAACTAAGTTCCAACCCCTGTCCTATCGTCGTAATGTTGCATCTCTGTGCCGGTTTTACAAATATTTAAATAAAATGTGTTCTTATGTACTCGTGGCACTTTTGCCCCCTCAACGTACATACGTCCAACAATCCCACAAGCTACAAAGTCTCACCTCTTAATGGTGTTAAGGAACCAGAAAGCTTTCTATTATAATAGTTTATTCCCTTGAATAGAAAGACATTGGAATTCCCTTCCAACAGCCTGCTGCGATGAATGTACTGATTTGCAGGTTTAAGTTTAAATATCACGTAAACTAACATCTTGTAAATCTTTCCTATGCATCGTCTCTAATAGCAGTCCCTTATGTCCAAGTGACGATATGCATTGTTAGGAATAGACGTGAATATATATATATATATATATATATATATATATATATATATATATAATCATACTAAAGTGTATGATTTTCTAATTCATACTGTCTTGGGTTCGACGTTAACGTATGAGCTCGAAAACTTAACGTTATATAATCCATGACTTTCTTAAAAATGTATTATATATATATAGGAATCTCTGACATGTGACATGTTGCTCTCAAACAAACAGTAGTAATTAGAAAATATGATTTATTCACAGTAATTTAATTACAAAACCTCATTCTGATTTGATCAACATTTACATTTAAATACATATATAATTCAGTATCAGAATTATGCAAGCTAAATGCCGAATTTTTATTATTCTTATTCCTCAACATTGGAGTTTTATTATATTAAACTTCACATTTAATTTTTTTGAGTGATAACATCACATTGAGTTTGCGATAATTTATTTTTATGAGTGGAATTAAAACTTGCGTTTAGTATCTAAAAATATATGTAAAGAAATATGTTTAATCAATAAAGAATAATACTGAAGAAAAACATTAAAATAATATAACATTATAAAAATAGTTATGTGAGGATTATGATTGGGATCTTTAGATGGATAATCTAGTAACCTATAAATTAAATTCTTGTAACTTAAATCGATTTTTAATATGATTTTCATATTTTTATTTTTAAACATCGTCCGTTTATTTACATATAAATGTTACATTTACTGACGAAAGTTCCTTGTGTATTATGTATCTTACTTGATTTCTCTATTGTATTAACAGATTTTATTAAATAAAAAGAAAGATTTATTCAATAAAATTGACTTTGAACATTAATTGCAGACTCATAAAAGGCGCTGTAGACATTGTAAATAGTCTCCGTTTTATATAACCATTAAAGATTGAATATGACAAAAATGAAATGATACGATCAAAGTAAGGAAATGGTGATATGATCCAAAGAATGGAATGAAGGTCAATAAACTAATTTGAAATAATATTAAAAAAATATCAATGCATTAAAGGAAAAGACGTGTTACTTATGTTTGCAGAAGAGGATCAATAACCAACGATAAAAATATGGAAATTTTATCGAACACGGAGAACAAATGTTTAAAATCAATAATTAAATTAATCAAAATTAGAAAAAATATAAAAGCAATATATTAAATGATGATGATTTTTCTGTAGAAATCAATGATTTAATAAAACAGGTTTCGGAAAAACCTTAGCGAAAATGAAATAGATGAAACGATAGAGTAGAATAGAACGACAGAATAAATAATTTATCTAAGGAAAGTGTCCACTTTTAAAAACACAAAGGTTTTAGCCAGAAAGTAAATATTGGATAAAAAGTCAAATAATACAACAACTCGAAAAGAAACTGATTACAAAGGAAGTTTAATAGATGTAAATAGAAGGGATACAGGTGTCTGTATATGCACACACACACACACACACACACACACACACACACACACACACACACACACACACACACACACACATATATATATATATATATACTTGAAAAAGTACCCGTCGTTGACTGGGTTCAAAAACAGCCTACAGAAAATGGACTTTGATTTATGAAAGTATGATGGGTTATGAAAAGGAATGGTTGTAAAGAGATAGCTTCGAATTTGGGGGTATCAAAACCAAAACAAAATATGATCAAAGTAAAAATAAAAGAGATAAACCCCATAATTTATTATACCATACATGTTCACACTGCAACACTTATCACGATATTCTGTGAATCTATGTTAAAAAAAACTTGTAAAACTTTGTGATATATTTCTATTCTATAGAGGTCAGGCGCGAACGAACACCCCATAATTTTATTATACCATATTTCTTCAAACTGAAACATAATTATCAAAGTATACTTATGCAGATAGATATGAAAAGTCTTTATTAAAGTTTGTGCCTATTTCCATTCAATGGAGATCAGGCGCGAACGCAGACCTCACAATTTTATTATAGCATCCCTATTTAAGTTAAAACATACTTATCAAAGTATTCTTATGTATATCTATATCAAAAACACTTGTAAACGTTTTTTTTTAATTTTAAAATTTTTTATTTCCATATTTTGTGGAGCAGGCGCGAATGCAGACTCCACAATTTTAATGAACCACTGTTCTGCCAGATCAACATACCCATTCCAGTGTCTCGATATATCTTCTATTATTATATGTAATCAATTTTTTAAAAATAGTCAACGATATAGGAGCCTATTCGTGACCAGACACACACACATACACACACACACATTCAGCTTTATATATATATATATATATATATATATATATATATATATATATGCGCATGCAAGTTATTATTGCAACAGAATAATAGGATAAATTTCAGAAGAAACAAAATTTATCTCATCAAAAAAAAAAGAAAATGAATAACAGCTAAATGCTAAATTTATTAAAGCATTATGCTCTGATTTGCTAGTGAAATCGAGGCATAATATATTGATTTTCAGTTGCAATAATTCGAAGACAAAGGGCGAGAAATCTCTTAGTACTAAATGAAACTGAGATCTTGTAAGATCTCGAACTGATATTCAGAGCCCTAAATCTGCAATCGCTATATTGTGAAATATTAATACTTTATGTCTGAAGCATACTGAGATAAGAGTCCGATTCAACCATGTATAAAATGGAAAATCACTCAGCGAATGCTGGTTTAGAATATAATTATAAAACCCAGGTGGTTAACCTTAGCAGTCCATGAGAGTATGTGATACGTGTTGGGCTATTCTGAATTAGGAAAGTAGATAATGTACAGAGTATAATAATCGAATCGTACCATCTTTTCTTTCCGGCTTCCTATTCTCAGTATATATATATATATATATATATATATATATATATATATATATATATATATATATATATATATACGCACACACATGAACGCACAAGGGATGAAACACATCTCATTAAACATTTTATGTTTATAAACAAAGCAATATATATATATATATATATATATATATATATATATATATATACATAAAGAGAGAGTGAGAGCGAGGAAGACAGAAAGGAAGACAGGGAGAGAGTGTAAGGAAGAGAAAGATAGAAGGCAAGGGAGATGAGGAAAAGAGAAGATGGTAAGAATTGAATGTTCTCTTGTATGGGAAAAGAATTTAGAGACACTAACAATCGGGAATCATATCGATAGAGTGTAACAGAAATAGAAAGAAAAAGAGAGATGGAGATAAACAATGAAAAAAAGAGAAAGAAAGAGTAATAGCGTAGTTGCCGGTATTTGAGGGTGTGGAAATGAGGGTGTTACCGAATACCTTTGTAGGTCACGCTCAATGTCGCAAATTGCAAGCCGTTCGTATGACTCGTGTGACATTCAGGAATGATCGGCGTCACCCTTCTGTGGCTGCCTGCTTAGCTTTTGAGATGCAAGACGCGCCGAAAAGGGAGGGAAATGAAAAAAAAAGGAGTAAGACGTTGGAATATGTTGAGTCATTCTGACTTTGGGGTCACGGGAGAGATCATAATGTTACGGAGATAACGGTGAGGGAGGAATTGTATAGAAGTGATGAGGGAAAGAAAAGTAAGCTTGGTACGCGATGTTTGCTATGTCTCTAACATGCTTGAATACACGCACGCACACATACACACACATATGTATATATATATATATATACATATAACTGTTAATCTTAAAGCAAACTACTTCTACAACAGTCTCTCTTTCTGTAAGTATATACATATGTATTTATAGTGTAAGTGTTTATATATATGCATGTATTTGCATTAACATTTAACGTGCGATACCTACCATAATCAGCTGTTGTCAAGGATTTTAACAGAATTTTGGTGTCTAGGTTTCCACAGATATACCTGTCACCACATCCAAGTTTTACCAAATATAGTATTAAATAACAAAAAAGTACATGTATAACTTAGCAGTTTGGTGAACAAGATCGTTTATGTGATAATAAATATGTCAATAATTAACATCCCGTGCGCCCATGTTTACCTTTAGACCAGAAAAATCCTTATTTCTATGGTGACGAGGTTCAGTAAAAGCATCTAAAACAGCAAATAAATTTTCTGATCAGTGTGCATTATGGGTATATAAACATTTCAATCTGTTTAACATTATGATTTTAAACCACCTTCAAATAGAGCTTGTCCTCGCTCCAAATAATTTCATGCGTGATATACTCTAACCCGATATCACAGGTAATTAAGCGGCAATCATTTATTATAATAGAACTCATACTTACCGTTTCTTATTAGACCTGCATATTGCGTTTTTTACTATTCAGAAACCGTATTATTCAAAGGTTAAAATATGACTACATCTAATTAAAGTTGCACATATATTGCTAGAGTATTTTCCAAACATTTAAAAAAAAAAGATTATGAAAAGTTGTTAATATGATGTCATTGAGCTCAACATTTAAAATACTAAGGTTGCTTTAAAGTTGAGCATTAGTCATAAGATAGCAACCGATCGTCGTGAAAAGGATTTTTATTTCGAAGACACTTTCAACATAAGCTGTAAATTTTAGGAACTTTTCAGAATACAATATCGTGATTGATTTGAATACTTTTTAACTTGAACAAAGGATGCTACAGTCTCGTTATAAATGGGCTATGAAATTGGTGAAACACTCTTCTGAACGTGGGGTATAATTTACCCATCCTAGTACTGGTATTCAACTGTTATACACACACACACACACACACACACACACATATATGTGTGTGTGTGTGTATCTGCGTCTGTGTTTGTATATAAATTCAAGTTTACAAAATAAATTATTATGGAAATCTAAAACAAGTATATAGATGAGCATTAATATTTATTATTTAGTAGATTATTATTTTAGACTAAAAAAGCCCAAAATTAAGGATAAAACATTTAGACGAAAAATTTAATTTAAACCCTGTAAATTAGAATTAACAACAAATCTATTTTTCGGCAAGGAATATAAATTTAAAACTTACAAATTATATATATATATGTATATATATATATATATATATATATATATATATATATATATATTTTATTAATCGGCAACAAAAAATACAGAAATAGGTGTATTTCGCCGAATAAAATATACAAATATACATAGTTACTAGATTTTACATGAAAATTAAAAAGAACAAAGAAAATAATATATTGGACAAATGTTTAAGACCGATTTATATAATTTTTAAAAGCATTTATTATATATTAAAAAAAACAAATCGATGAAGCTTTTCAAAATAAGCAAAAGTTTATTAATTATTAGGATTATATTTTTTAAGCAATATGGCACATTGTAAATACATTTTTTTGTGAAGAAGTACGCATTATCGCGAACTTCAAGAAAAATCGTCGCTTTAAAAAAATTCTAGATCTAAAAGTTGCGCCCATATAATAATAAGCAAATATAAAGACGATAAAACATTTCGTACAAAGCCAAAAATTTGAAGACCATCAAAAACGTCACGAGAAGGTAAAAAAATTAAGAAATTTTAACAATTTTTCAACCTTCAAGGAAAAACGTGACCTACATGTTAAAAATAATGCAAGCTTTGAATCTTCTTTTTTCAAAACGAAAATAAAGAATGCGTCTAAGCTATCCGAGAAAACATGTTTTTTTTTTTTTGCACTGAACCACAATAGTCCAAAGTTTATTTCACTGAAGAGTCAAAGATTAATAGACGTGCATGAACGAAAAAAGCCATGAAACAGGTGAAAAACTATATTGCAATGTGTTAAGAAAACCCGCTACGTTTCGTGTGGGGCGTGAGGAAAATATTTTATCTACACCAACGACTCCTGTTATCTGAATAAATCGCAATATCAATGCAGAGACTTAGAAGGACATGTTCAGCACCACAAAGTAGCTTGATTACACTATAATCTGGTCAGTGTTTTGTAGACGCATTACTAAGTCGAATTGTTTTCTATTGGTCGTATTACGGCTGGTTTTCGGTGTAAGATCTGTAATCCCCTGGTCACAAAGGGCGGTTTGCCCTACATCACACAAAATAATGTTATTTATGAATTTAATTGCCAGTGCGCTACTGGCTATGTTAATCGAATCTCCTTAAACTTACAGACAAGCATCAACCAACATATATCGTGAGAACTCAGACTAGGAAAGCCGCATACTTTTCGCCCTTCCGCTTTGAAATTTGCCATTGGCCAACGTCTACATGAAAATCCAGCTTGTACCAATGCGTATAAAATGGATTGTATTAGAATACCGCACCGGGCTAACTCTCAAAATCATTTAAAGATTTTGGAGTTAGTCACAATTCATTCCAGCAAGTCGTCGCTTTGTCGCTAGAAGGAATTCGTTAAATCATTAGATTGCTCGGAGATGTATCTTTATCGTCCTCATACCCTTTCAATCTAAATTGTGCATATATTTTAAATTATTGTGTATATATTTTAAAGGAATTCCCATCCGCATTTTCTTCTTTTTTTTACTTGTATATCTCTTAATATTTGCTCTTGAATGACAATTCGTCTTTTAAAATCTTTTAATATCAAATGATTAATTTCTAATGATTTTCCTGGTGAAAGAGGACCCTTCGAAGATGTTCGTATATTATTTTCAAAACAACATATATTTTTGAACGATTAAAAAGAGTTATATATATATATATATATATATATATATATATATAACTCTTTTTAATGGTTCAAAAATTATATGGTGCTTTGAAAATAATATACGAACATCTTCGAGGGGCCCTCTTTACTCAATAAAATCATCAGAAGTTAGAGAGAGAGAGAGAGAGAGAGAGAGAGAGAGACTGAAGATATGATTGTGGAACGAGCTATGCACTTTTATTGGTCTGATTCATGTGTCTATCTATAACCACACACATACACACACACACGCACACACACATGTATATATATATATATATATATATATATATATATATATATATATATATATATGTATACATGTTTTTATTTATACATAATACGTAATACGTAATATTATACCCCTAGTGTGTTCTTACATGCGTTTGGTAGTCAGGTGGTTTATCTCGCAACGAGAGAAAATAAAAATTAACGATTGCTTACATTTTTCGCTTATTTTTTATGTATTCCTTTTTTGCTTTGCGTCGCAATAAAAAAAAACAAACCAAAAACCCACACAAAACGATCGCTGAATATATCAGGCTAATTACTTATTTATTCACAATTTTTTTCATAAGTATCGACACTCCAAAAAACGATCGCTGAATAGTTTAAGCTAATTATTTATTGATCTACTTTTTGTTTGCATTGGCATCAAATCTATAAAAAAAACACAAAAATGGTAACTTACTGCTTTAAGCTGAATATTTATTTTTTTCAATTTTTGCATGGGCATCAACACTATGAAAAGTACCTTTATAGAGTATCCTAAGCTAATTATATATTAATTCGATTTTTATGCCGTAGGCATCGACACTACAAAAATGTGTTGCTGACTATTTTATGCATTTTATTTTATTATGTTTAAAGGCATCGACATTACAAAATATGTTATTGGCTATTTTTAGCTAATTACATATTATTTTTTTTTATTTTGTGATAGGCATCAACACTGTAAAAATCAAGCGATGACGATTTTAAACTATTTTTTTATTTATTTATTCAATTTCTTTGTTTGCACACTCCTCGATAAAACAAACAAACAAACAAACAAACAAAAAAACAATGGTCGCTGATTATTGTAAGCTAGTTATTTCTTAATCCGTCTTGGGGGGGGGGATAGACATCCCCTCTACGAAAAGCAATACGTCGCTATTTTAAGATATTTATTTATAAAATGTTCTTATTGGCGTAGGTATTGGCACAAAAAAGAGTCGCTGTTTTTTTAGCTAATCATTTATTCAATCATTTTCGTTCTCGCGTGAGCATCGACACTACAATTAACACAAAACGATCGCTTACTATTTTAAGCTAATTATTCATTAATTTAATTTTTTCCCATAGAAAATTCAATTTTGGGGTCGTATGCATCGGCTCGACAATACAGTTGCTTACTATTTTAAGCTAAATATTTATTTCCTCATTTTTTTTTGCACAGAGATCGTCAGTACAAAAAGTTTAACATTGTTAAATTGTATGGGATAAATATACAATGACACAAAATTATCTGCAGTTCAAGATAAAATATTGCATGGTCTCAAGAGACGTTTATGTTGTCTAGAAACGTGGTGTTGGCATCACACTTTTATTCAGGTAACTTCAAAGAGACGCTTTCTATTGCTCCGCGTGGATATCTTGCTGACGAGCACAATGCTTTTATTAAATTATCGTATTTATGGAAGAACATCAAGACTATAAAATTATCTACAAACATGCGTATACATCTTAATAGTTGGAAAGTTTACACAGATAAAGATAAAAACTACGTACATTATCAATGTCTAACGAAGTAAGCGATTCTACCTCCTTAAATGCATTGTACATGTCGTCAATCAACAACTATATAAAAACATTCTAGGTGAAGAACAAACTTTCAGTTCTTTAGATTCTACTCTTGATGATGGTTGTGTGTCCAATATCCTAAAAATTTTTAAAAATTCATTCGAATAACCTGATATGGCCTCACAAGAATAAAGATGAGAACGTGATGCCCAATTATGTTTCTCTGGAATCTTGATGCTCCACGACTATCCAATGGAACAGGATTGTGTGTGAAATGTATGTCACCTGATGTAAAAGAAGTCATCATATTAACTGAACCAGTTAGTCTCAACTAGGCTTCACCTTGCATTAGTTATGGAAAGTTTTATGCAGAATTTTCACGGGAAGTTTCCCCAAAAGTGTGCCTATATGAGCAGCAGACGCCGCAACATTAAATGCTATGTATTCACGAGATTTTACAAGTAACAAAGCCAATGTTACATTAACTAATGTTCATATTTATACGTACTTTAGATTATTTGTTTCAGAATACATCCTTTATTATTATACTTTTACTGGTTCTATTAATTTTAAATAATCATTAGATTATGATTATCTAAACACATTTCGTGTAAGGCAATTAAGAAAATCCTAATCCGGTCACCTAAAATTATATTTCTATACATATTAAAGTTTTCCTTACTTCATATAATTACCACTGTTCATTTTTGATAATTAGAAGTATTTTTATTAAATCCTATTTCAGTCAATTAAAATTACGAAAGGATTTTACTGGTAAAAAAAGCTTTCAATTATAATACATACGTTTGTTTGCTATATGTAATAACGTTATCGTTTGTTTTCAGATGTTCTGATGAAATAATTCAAGCAATAACTTTCGTTTATTCTTCGATGATTACATGCTCTGATAAAAAATACCTAAAACATTATTCATTTCATTTTTCTTTAACTTATTTAATACATTCTTCTCTGGGTTCACATTTTTAGCAGTTTATCTACAGTCACTATTTTACGCGACTCACACAATAATATTTAATATTGTTGGGCAGAATTCCTTTACCGAATTTGTTCTTTCTCTGTCACATAAATCCAGCGGGTAACAGTGATACACAGGTATTAGAAGATCAAAAGAATATTAAAAAAAATATTTTACTTAGCATTCTTTTAAAACTGCTCGGGAAAAGCCGAGAAACAGTTCCAGCTAGTTTATCAATATAGCTAACAGAATGCAACAGACTTACATTTATATCAATAGCAAGTGGTTTAATTAATTGCAATATATAGCGTGAAAATTTAAAAGAAATTAGAATAGCATACTTTCTGAATTTTTCAATATAGATATTTTAAATTACCGGTAGTTTTATAATTAGAAAAGAATGTCAAATTTGAACACACTGTTCTATCAATTAAATTATTTTCTTATTATTGTTTGAAATCATACTGCAACAAAGTCATAACAAATAAATATATGGTTTAGTAGCATGATATTCCTATTTTAATAGTTTTAAATGACTTATCTATTTGAGTAATTGACTTTTCTCGTCCTGAGTTGGGTATTCTTCGAGTTTCCCTCGCTGGCCCTCGCCCTTCCACTCAACAATTCTCGCTCGATTGTGCGCTTTTTGTGTGTTTGTATGTGTAATACTTAGTCTTCTTTTCAATGTGTTTCTCTCTCCTCTGATCTTGAGCGTGTGGTACAGTGGGGGAAGAGGTGGCTGGTTACTTTTAATGCATCTAAAACCAAGTTCCTGTCTTTACATCATCAACGTTGTGTCCCCATCTGGCACCAATTGAAATGTGTGGCTCTCGTCTAAGGGAAGCTCCATGTTTTGATAAGTTTTTGGACTTGACCTTTACTCCTGACCTGAAATGGAACACGTACATCAAGTCAGTTGCCAAGGTCGCTGGAAAAATGGTAGGATCCTTCCACTGCTCCAGAAGATATCTCACTACTGATGCAATTCTCTATCTGTATAAAAGCCAAGTACGTCGAAGGATGGAGTACTGCTGCCACATCTGGGCAGGAACTGCTAAAAACAGTCTATCCTGCCTTGCCAGAGTACAAAATAGGCTTCGTGGCTCAGTATGGGATGCTCTTTTCTCTTCTCTAAAACCTCTCTCCCACAAGAGAGACGTTGCGAGCCTGTCTTTGTTTTATCGTTACTACTATGCCAAGTGCTCGTCTGAGCTCCAAATCTTTCACGATAAGCACGCGTCTAGCTGAAAGCACTGTCAATAATGTTCCCCACTCTTTATCGAAAACGTAGATTCCATGTGCAAAGCTTCTTTCTTAGAAGTGCACGCCTATAGAACTCTGTTCCGTTTTCCTGTTTCCCAGCCGACTACAACTTTGACGTCTTCAAGTCCAACACAAACAAATTCCTGATGAACCGCCCCCTTAAGTAACGACACTTTATCAAATCTCCAATACTAACGTACTGTACACGCAATAACACTTATCCCCGAGTGGCTTCCGGGCCTTGATAAGTGGTGATTACCTTGTAAAAAAAAAACGTTTGACATTATCTGCGGCAAGACAATTTGAGTTACGTACACTCGTTCGCACACAGAGACATATTATTTAACAGAGTCGTATAGTGAGCTCTATTCGTAGTGGATAGATAGTTGGTATCTTTGATTAAGCTAATGTTGATGACAGTTTAATGAGGCATATTCGCACATTACTGACATATTTTCGCTTTGCTTGTAGGAGTCAAACACATGATCTCAAGACAATAAGTGAGAAACAGTCGGTTACCAACTTCTGTTTAGCCCATGCTTCAATCTCATCTACATTTTAACTATATATTTCTCTATGCATATATAAAATATCATATATATATATATATATATATATATATACATGCATACATATATATATATATATATATATATATATATATATATATATATATATATATACATACGAGTGCGTGCATAGGGATGCCATATGTGTGAAGGCTTACATATGCTTTACACTCATTACATTCTAATCGCAGCGGGCACATTCGCTTTGTAATTTCTTACCAAGCCTTTTGTTTTTAGTATGGAATTAGCGCTTATAGATATGTCCTTCATCTTGTTTATTTGTTAATTTATACAGTTTTATTTTTCTCATAAGCATCTTTTTCTACTCTTATGTTATCTTTGTAAGAAAAAAAAATCTCAATTGTTTTGTCTACATAATCTAAAAACTCTTTCTCCTTTTTCTCTTTCTCTCTCTCTATATATATACACACACGCATACATATGTATATATTTATATATATATATATATATATATATATATATATGTGTGTGTGTGTGTATGGGGTTGTTTGGGTGTATTGTCTATATGTGTGTGCATGTGTGTGATGGAGGTAATTTGAATAATACACTGAAATGTGGTCATATCAAAATCTTTGTATATCATAATTAGTGCTGTGACAACAGCATATTCCTTTCATTTATTTGACTCTCTAGTATTTTTCCGACACAGACGCAGTTAATCAACCGAGAATCACATCACTTTATATAAAAAACATATACGATATTAAATTATCCACACCCGAGAGTCAAGATAATGAAAAGAATATGCTGTTGTCTTTGCCCTAATTTTAATTGTAGCCACTTCATCAGATGCATCATTTTTTAACTTGGCAGTGTAATAAAAGCTTGCCCTACTGAATTATTTTGTTATTGCTAAGAATTCCTATTTGAATTAATCAAAATTCTTTGGAATATAACGTATTTAACAGATGCATATATGCTATTCAAGAAATCGTGTCACATTGAAGAATATGGTCAGCCACACAAATATTCTAATAACTATTTTAAAACCAATTATATGTATTGATTTGGACAATAAATGTTTCCCTAGTCAATATAGCCTACGTCGAAACCTCCCTGCATAATATTTTGTTTGTGTTTTAACTTATTTGAAAGTGTTTAATCAGCCCTTAAAATATAGTGTCGACATGATAATTCACATTCCTAGGTAATCAGTCAAGAATATAAAAATGCCAAAAAAGTAAAAAAACAAAACAAAACAAATATAGCATCATTCAAGCTTTGATAATCGCTCTAAAATTAAGTATTGGTACACATAAAAAACAAGTTTATGGCTGTTTTGGCGTGGGGCCTAGAGGAGTGTCGGTATTCTCTGTTTACTTGCATTCTCAACCCGATGCTGTGTTTATATTTTGAGAGTGTTCCGTCCGAGCAAGGAAAGAGCAATATGTGTTTGATTACATTTTATGTTAGCTTCGTGTGCGCAAGGAAAGATTTAGCAGTGCATATTAAAATGCTAATATTTCTAGACGCCTTTGTTAGAACTTACCGAAGTAAAACTATAGAGGTTCCAGTATTTAATTTTACCAATTATGAGCGATTATCAAGACTTCAAAGAGGCTGTATATGTTTTTTTTTAGCAGAATTGCATTGTGTGCAGATGTTATGTATATTTTATTTTTACTTAACACTTTTAATTCCTAATATTCATAAATGATCTCACTGATAAAATTGTCTCTGAGATGTGTATATTTGCTGATGAAACCACCCTTTAACAGGCACGAGAGGAAAACAAATGAACACATATCTAATGGCGGAAACACGATAAGAAGACCTCCAATCTAGTGGAATGGAGGCAATAATGGATGGCCACATTTAATGTTGCCAAAATTAATAACTACAAGAAATCTTCTCAACCACCAATAGCTATGGCTATAGATACATTACCTGAAAGTAGTTCTTACAAACTCCTCGACTTAACGTACACAGGGAATATGAGTTAGAACAGATACATTGAGAGCATTGCCAAAGCGGCTGCGAGGATATGAGCTTTCTCTTCCGTAATAAAACGTTACTTACTCCTGAAAGTATCCTGTACCTCTACAAAACCACCATTTACCGAGGTATGGAGTATTTTTGCCATATTTCGGCTGGTACATCCGCTACAAGTTTCTCGCTCCTGGACACGTTTCAAAGGAGAGTCGCGAACCTGATAGGTCCCAAACTGTCATCAAGGCTTCAGCCTCTGCCGCATCAACGAAATATTGCATCCCTCTGCCTGTTCTAAAAGTTTTTTGTCACATGGAGGTCACCACTTATCAAGGCACGGAAGCCACTCGATGATAAGGGTTATTTCGTGTACAAAAATCAATGAGATAGTATCGTAGTAATCATTAGTATTGGATATTTGATAGGGTGTCTTACGTAAGAGAGTGGTTTGTTAGTAATTTGTTTATGTTGGACTTGACGACATCCAAGTTGTAGTCAGGTCGGAAACAGGCAAACGGAAGAGTTCCACAGTCGTGCACTTCTAAGAAAGAACCTCTGCTCATGAAATCTACGTTTGGATTAAGGCGCAGATAAGGAGTGGGGAAAATTAATGACGGTAGTTTCAGCTAGACGGGTGTTTTTCGTGAAAGATTGGCGAGGGGGACCAGAGATTGGAGCTCAGACGAGCACTTGTCCGTGGAAATAACGATAAAACAAAGACAGGCTCGCAACGTCTCTTCTGTGGGAGAGAGGCTGCAGGGAAGAGAAAAGGGCATCCCTCACTAAGCCAAAAAGTGTATTTTATACTCTGTCAAGGCAGGATAGGCTGTTTTAGCAGCTCTTGCCCAGATGTAGTAGGAGTACTCCATCCTTGGACGTACTTGGCTTTTATACAGACAGAGAATTGCATCAGTAGTGAGATATCTTCTGGAGCGGAAGAAGGACCCCACCATTTTCCCAGCATCCTAGGCAATAGACCTGATTAACGTGTTCCATTTCAGGTCAGGAGTAAAGTTCAAACCCAGAAGCTTGTCAAAACACGGAGCCTCCATTTCAATTGATGCCAGATAGGGATCAGAGCGTTGATGATGTAAAGATAGGAGCTTGGTTTTAGATGCATTAAAAGTAACCAGCCACCTCTCTCCCACTGTATCACACGCTCAAGATTAGAGGAGAGAGAATTAGAGAGAACTTTGTCATTTCCGGCCTTTGATGTGTTGTCATAGATGTTCGTATCGTCAGCATAGATGTCAACGAATGATTTAAGTACATGTTTGAGGAGATCATTGATGTAGATGAGGAAGAGATTTGGGCCCAGGATGAACCCCTGAGAAACTCCAGCATTAATACTGTGAGCCTCTTATTTCTACTCATTAACTACTACTATTATGAACCTATCGGAGAGAAATGATTTAATAATTGAGAAAACATTTCCAGTGATACCGTAGCTGAAAATCTTGTGAAGTAGGCCTTTATGCCATACCTTATCGAAGGCCTTCGATATGTCAAGAGCGATTGCCCTTGAAAGGAAGCCTTTGTCAATAGATTCACTAATCCTATGAGATATAACCGTTAGCACATCTGCTGTAGATCTTGCGGAGCGGAAACAATATTGCATGTTACTAAAAAGGTTGTTTCTGTTGAGGTGGCTGACTACTCCTTTATTTAATATGGAATCCAACAACTTACTCATGACACACAGGAGACTTATTGGTCTGTACTGAGAGGAATATGACTTTTCGCCTGAATTCTTAAATACAGGTCATATTGATGAGGTTTTCCAGGGTGTTGGAAAGCATTTCTCCTTAAGGCAACGCGTAGACCGCTTTGTAAGTATGGGAGCAAGTTCTGGTTGGAGCTTTTTCAGCACTATGACTGAAATGCCGTTAGGGCCAGTTGCTTTACTAGAATCAAGTTTCTTGATTAGCAATTATTTAAATGGTGAATGTTCCGACGAACTACAAGACCTCTTACCCTCTCGACATAAATACCCCTGACAAATCCGACAAGCAGCAAAATCTCACTCCTACACACTAGAGATCCCTAGATGTAAGAAAACTAGAGATCCCTAGATGTAAGAAAACCTTCTACTCTAATAGTTTCCTCCAACATAACTGTAACTTTAGAACGCCCTCACGGGTTTCTGCTTTTCAAACTGTACTGACATGCAGAAATAGACGTGTAATGATAACAGATACCTTGCTTCTCCACTCCCTACATACAATCCCTACAAATTATGTCCACAATTATAATTCGATTATAGTCAAAGTGGCATTGTATCTTGTTTGGTTGAAATGTTAATTAAAGAAATAATTAAAAGCGACAAAACTATTAAAAAAATACTCGAGGAAAACATTTGAAAAAATAGTAAAAGTTATGAATATATTAGAGTAGATTCTTTTTTGGACATTTTTTAATGACTTTCGTTCTCTCGGTATAATCCGACGGCTTGTCGAGTGTCGCCAGGTGTCGCTGGGCATCGTCGAGCGACACTCACAAAAATACAGAATTTAAACTGCAGAAATAACAGTTAAGGATTATAATTAGATGTGTAAAAAGGACATAAAAGCAAATATTTATAATCAAATGTTGACTGATATAAGTATGGTCAACAACGAAAGAAAGAAAGATTATACGTATGTCTCTGTATGTTTTAGTTTTATATAAAAGGGATGGAAAATTCGTTCGCTGTTGTTATATGTTAGAAATTATTGTCTATTGACTAAAATTGATGTCGTCAGAATAAATATATTCCTAGCGACGTCATATTGTAATGTACTGAAGTTGTCGTTTTAATGATTCAATTCTCGGGGGAAAGGAATCAGCGGAAACCAATCAGAGACAGAGGACTTTCCTGAGGGAGACTTATTTTTTTAATTCTACTACAGGGAAGTAAATAATATGCTTGTGTATCTTTAAACCATGCTCGGCGGTGTAGAAGTGGAATGTGCGAAACGTGTAGATTTTCTTCCGGTGTTGACTGGTGACGGTGGTAGGACTAAATATTAGGAAAAAATATTACTCCTTCCCCTTAATATGTTGCGATTGTGATAGTGTTGCTCTTAGAATCTAGTGTAATGTTTTATTATAACGAGTAAATGTGTCTGCTATAGTGTTCGAAAGTTATATAAGATAGTATAATTGCTCTGTAACAAGAACGAGGTAAAACAAATGAACATATATCTATGGCAGAATGGCAGAAATATTAGAGGAAGACCTCCAATCTGTGGGCGAATAGGGGCAAAAATGGATTGTCGCATTCAATGTTTTAAAAATGTATTGAATTTTTATGTGGCACCTGTTGTTGCAAACCTACGATACTATTGTCCGGAAGTGAATTTCTGGAGTAATTTTATTATATATCAAGCTGTTCACTACAAAGAAGGCGCGTTGCCATAAAGATATAAGAGGATGCTGTGAATTACTGAAAAAATTACAGAGAGAAGCTAATTGTAAAAGTTTATTCTGATATGTCTTTTCATATTACATTTAAATCGCTGTACTATTATACAATTGGTGAAACAAATGAATTTTAAAGGCAAGCACTTCGATGAAACAAGCCTTCAAAATTAAAAGATTTTCAACACCAGAGAATCCGTACAGTGAAGGGATAGGTTTTTAGTGATTATAGAGTGTGTCAGGAGTATTTACGTTAACAAAACACACGTTTAGCAAATACGTTATTGCATTAAAGTATTTGTGACACAAGCACTGAGGTGCAACACTGAACCTTTTATATAAGATTTTCAACACCAGAGAATCCGTACAGTGAAGGGATAGGTTTTTAGTGATTATAGAGTGTGTCAGGAGTATTTACGTTAACAAAACACACGTGTAGCAAATACGTTATTGCATTAAAGTATTTGTGACACAAGCACTGAGGTGCAACACTGAACCTTTTATATAATGTTTGGGACTCATGGGGTTAGACATTTTTAAAAGACTCTTTCTAACATGGAGAGATTAGTAGTTGGTTATCCAGCTTAAATATGGTCAATACTCCACGCATGTGCGAGTAGTAGTTTGTAGAGCTATACGATACTGCTGGGTGTTAGGATTCTTCAATATCGAATTAATATTAGTAACAGAATGTTGCTAACATTAACCAAGTAATTTAAAATGAAACGATGTAGAATAAAGTCTGTAAGAACATCCACACCCACTAAGATGCTATGAATACAATCATTATAACAATAAAGAAACAATGAAATATGTCCCATAATCGTATAGCAGAAAGAGCCCTGTGAAAATTTATTAAAATAGTTACTGCAAAAATAATTTGTGCACTGTATCCACCCATAACAGATTGATTGAACAATGGGAAAGCAGAAACAGAAATAAAATGATCCCCAAAAGTTTCGATTCAAATAACGATACGTTTGTTTTATTAAAAGAAAACATGGAACTCACTTGGATGATAAATAATGAAAAGCTGAACAGTTTTCTGCATGTATGTTATTTTTACTTCGATGGTAAATAAAAAAGCAGATTAATGCATTTGTATGTGTACTATATGTTAATGTGTATGTGTGCCGTGTACTGAAATGCTTGTTAGTACTTACACCAACGGCTCAGGAAATATGTACACAATTATGTGTATGTAAACTACTTATTCTGATTAAATTTCAATTCAAAATATTATTAAAACATTATTCACTTGTACAGAAGGTTTGCGCTGCTAAAGCAACAAACGAAGTTTAGCGACAGCTTTAATAAGAGACGAAGAAGTAAGCAGATTTTATAAAAAATGAAAATGGGATGGAAAATATGTCTGCCCCTGCCAATTTCTGCAGCAAACAGCTTTTCTAAATTCTTCCTGGCAATTAATTGATGTGCAATGCTTAAACGGATTAGCCAGTCAGTTTGTCGTTAGACATCGAATTCCGTAGTATGTTTTTAAATTAGTTTCAATTTAAAATTTAGAGAAACTCCTCTCAGAGGATGCTACTGTAATTGGCAATATGGTTACAATTATGAGCTACGTTTGAATATAAATCGAGATCTATATGTTTCATAACATAATTTACACATTCAATAGTGAAAAATGTAATATATTTCTACTCTTCACTTGGTTGACGAGATTGATAATCTCTCCCCCAAGTTCCTCAACTCGTTTGGTCAAACAATGCAGCATGGCGGTAAAATGTGAGATGTTATTGCAACTTTCATTTACTTGCGCCACACAAAACCTGTGCTTTAATTTAAAACTACTAATATTTAAACCAATCCTAAAGACTGTGATATTTTATCCACGAGTTTATAGAAACATTCTCAACGTAACGCTACTCCACCAGTCTAATGATCTGACTCATTTGTTGATTCGTATCTGAGAACACATACCTTTATCTTTGTTCTGGGCAGACACGATCACCTTCAAACACATTAGTTAATTCTCATGCTTCAATTTCGACTACTGCAAATCCTTTCTCTCTCTGTTTTGAAATTAATGACATGTAAGCCTCAACATGTTATAAATCGGGTCATCGATACATGCTGAAATATTCATTTGCGCTTTACTTATAATGTTTATTTAAAACAGCTAGTCATGCCAGGTAATGAAACAAACAAGGAAACGCAAACCCCTGATTTCATTTGCTAAAGCTCGCCATTTGTTGCTAAGAATCCATCTCGATTATCGAGAGACACCACTCTAAGTATACGATCGCTTAAAAATTGATGTTGGTTTAAAAACTACTGACTCAGCAGTTTTACCTTTGCTTCATATCTTGTGTCCTGAAGGCTTTAAACTGCAAGTTGGATAAGGAGCTTCTTTAGAATATCTCGTCACTTCGCTGACGCGGAAAATAAATTGTATATACTTTGCAGATAGTCAGAGAAAGAAAAGAAGTAACCGACGACCTGCACAGTTTTTCTACATCTATACTATTGATAAGAAAACCTTGTGCATTTAAGGAGGGGTTTGACTATCACTAAATGGATTAACGGATGAACAGTGGAAATGGAGATTGAATTTCCCCAGATATGAGAGAAATAATAATAAACAAAACGTATGTTAGCGTTTGGAAATGAAAAATACATGCTCAATTGAGTACTTTTACTATAGCAGGAATATATAGCGATGTGTCAAGGTTTTTTTTTTTTATCTATTAAGGAAATATGATAACATAATTATCAGAATACTTCCGTCCGTTGTAGGAAATTATGCAGGGTTGATTTTTCGAGCTTTGGGTGAACCGTTAACGGGGAAATTCGGTCTTATCAGTTAACTCGCAAATAACATGATATATCATTTATTGATCGCCCAGTGCTCACTATACGAACAATAGACTCCACAATAAAATTCTCTATAAATAGCGAGTACCTAATGTCTGCGACTCACTGTATTTTCTTACCGTCATTTCTTGATTCTATCAATTTCATTTTACTGTGTAATATTGTAAATAATTAAAAAATATTGTTTTTCAATTTGTCTGTTATCGCGTTCCTTTCTAATATATACTGTTTTTCTAAGTGTATACATACGTATTGTTTCTACACAATTTTGCTTTTAATTAAATCAATAACATTTGCTATGTGATTTTTTTTCAAAGAGAAATATGTGATATACTAGGTTAGTTTTACTACTACTGCTATTACAAAAAATATATCATGATTCAATGACCTATTCATTACTTATTTTCTGCTTAATATATCGAAATGCATAGAAATGAAATAAGTAATGTCTAAATTTATTCGAATGGTATTATCATAATATCATAAAAAAGCAAAACAAAATCGACACACAGATAATCAACACGCAAAAGGTCACCTAGTTTAGCATCTGTTTTTTTCTCTTGCAAATTGCTCTTTGAATCCTGAAAATGTTTTTCCTTCTGTAAGATTGCACATTCGTATTATGCTTAGAATCAGATCATGAAAAAAGCAATACTAAGGTTTTAATATTTTAACGCAATGAAGTTTAAATATTTAATGCGTGGGCAAAATCAAAGTAAAATTACTTTGAATACATGTAACTAAATCTCAATATGTCCTTCGTCCTTATTAAAATTTATTCAATTTAACAATGGGGATCCACTTGACATCTGAAAGCTTTGTTCTCAAATCAGACACTATTTATTGGTGGTTGCGTTGGAAACTTTTTAAAAAGTTTCCTATGATATTCAGCATCTGTTTTATACGAATACAAAAAAAAAAACATATTAAAAATACAGTAAATATTTTTACTTCCCACTTCACTATATATTAATGTGTATTTGCGTTTCAGTTGGAATTATTTAGGTATACTAAAGAGGGTAGATATAATTCATAATTATTTATAAAATGAATCTACACAAAATGGCGCACATAGCCGGAATTGAGATAATGATAACATATCTAACTTGTGTTTTTACTTAATCAGCTTTTTTTACCAAAAATACCAAAAATCATTCCATGAATAACATACGTAAAAAGACCCGAAATCTACTATATTTTAGGAAGTATTTAGCTTTTATACAGGCAGAAAATTACACTAGGAGTGAGACACACCTGGCGTGGCAGAATAACAGGCCATATTTCTTGAGCGATTTTGGCAACAGATTTTATGTAAGACTTCAGGTAAAGAATGAAGACCAGTCCTAGAAGCTAGTCGAAGTAAAACGCTTCTTTGAGACGAAATCTAATTATATCAATCGGTGCAAAGTGGGGATTTGAACGTTGATGCTGAAAAGACTGAAGCTTGGTTTTGGATGCGCTAAAATTTATCAGCAACCATATACACATGTGAACGACGTGCTGAAGGTCGAAGGAGACAGACTCAGAGAAATCATGGTTGCTGCTAACTTTTGAGGCGTTACCATAGATAGATGGTTGTATGCGTATGTGTCGATAAATAAAAGTTTAATGTGATTAGAAGGTGATGATGAAGATGAAGAATGGAGTTGGGTCCCGGATAGATATTTGAAGCATTGCTATCTGGTGCTTCGGACGTTTACCTATCGACGACTACTTATCAGAGAAGAAGGATTCGATGATTACACAGCATAAAGGTATTACATACCTGGAAAATTGTCACGTAATCTTTTACACCAAACTCTACCAAATGCTTTTTATATGTCACAAGATATTGATCTTAAGAGGAATCCCTCATCGAAAGATTCACTAGTACTATGCGTGATTATGTTTAGTACACCAGCTTTAGATCTCGCATATTGTTGAATATATGTGAATACAGTAGCATCTAAGGACACTTAGGTAGAACTATTTCGCTTCACTTACGAAAAATCTCGGTAAGTCAAGACGTTTAATCGTTATAATCTATAAATTTATAGTAGACAAACATTGCAGCTATGCCCGCGTCCAAGACTGGCGGCATTAATCGAAAATATGTGTCGCGATTCTTTTTATTCATCCACCTATGGGTCGAAATTCTAATGTAGCGGACGTCAAAGATCGAAGACATCGTCTACATAGAAACTTACATGTATATATGCATAAAGGCGATAAACGCAAAAACGCGATACATGCGTAATATGTAAGATAATTGTTGGGTACGAGAATGTGTGCGTGTCCTCAGGGTCGTGTCTCTAGTGTATATATGTTTGAGTTAATTTCTCATTTGTCTTCATTTTCACTCTTAACTCTACACCACAACCCACTTAATCTGAAGCAATCCTGCTTTTTCAACAGTTTTCTCTATCTGGACAATCTAGGCTTAACGGTTACTTGTGATAATGTCGCTTGCCTGCGGGTATACAAGGATTCATGCTTTTAATTACCTTTTTCTTCTTAGCTAATTATACCGGAAATACTACGTGTGGGTGGGGGCGATTATATAATATCAAAACGTGAAGATAGAATAAAAAATGATAAAATAGTAAAAAAAAATATGCCTTTGAGATGTTTCGTATTTAAAACGAAATATCGAATCAATAGAAGAATGTGTTTGTGTATATGCTTCCTGTTGACGGTAATATATATATATATATATATATATATTTATTTGTTTTTATTACTTTTTATGCATATACCAATATATAAATAAATGCCAGCATATATAAATACATATGTATATTTATATGCATTTACATATGTATAAATACCAACATATATATATATATATACATTTATATATATATATATACATTTATATGCATATATATGCGTATATTGTATTTATATGCACACAATGCACAGTAACATTAATATATATATATATGTATATATGTATATATATATATATATATATATATATATATATATATATATATATATATATATACGTATTAGAAACGTGTGAAGCCAAAACACCGCAAAAAAGACCGAAGATGAAGTTTAACTTCGAAATATATTTATATATTTCAATATAAATTTCAAACAAAATAAATATCTGTATATTTTGTAATAATGCATTTTTTGACTTCAAACGTATCTAATACGTATTTATTTATTCAAACTCAACCAGCGCTTATCTTCAAGGAACAGAAACCCTAACATGAATTCCGCGTAACTAACGCACCGTTCCGATATTTTAAAAGACTATCGCAGAAACAACAAACGGACTTCTACTGATTCTATGTTCCAGCAACAACAAAAAATTAAAGAAAGACATACTGAAGATGAAGTTTAACTTCGAAATGTATTTATGAATTTCAATATAAATTTCAAACAAAATAAATATTATTTAATAATGCGTTTTTTTTCGCTTCAAACATATCTAATTCGTATTTATTTTATTCAAACTCAACCAGCGCTTCTATTCAAGGAACAGAACGCCTAATATATATATATATATATATATATATATATATATATATATATATATATATATATATATATATATATATACATACATGGGTACCCAGCTTTGCTTGTGTTGACATGAAGTTCCGTTTGAAAGAAACCTGTATACTAATCATTTTCATCATGGCCAACGTGGATACCTTCACAACAAAAATGAAAGGACGGATGAAAACATATAAATGTAATCGCCCCCCCCCAAAAGGAAGAAGTACGTGATACCCTCTCCACCAGATATTTCGGCAGAATTGCTGCAATGAGAAGAAACTATTTTCCGGAAATTGACCACTGGAAGTGCACCCCCCCAAATAATAAGAATAAATCATTACATCTTTTTTTTCAATAAAAATAGCAGCGATCCCCCCAAAAAAAGATCTACCAAAAATTAATTCAAAAAAACTATTGAATGTAATTTTTCGTCTTTCTATATTTTTATGTAACACCCACCAAAAAAAAAAAATAAATAAATTGAATTTGTCACATTGTGGGGTTCGTTCTGTTTATAAAATTGTTAGGTGAAAGAACAGAATGGTCTCATAAAAATTAATTAAATTTATCGTTATTTTATGTTTCAAATGTAATTCCCGCCCCACCGCCGAAAAAAAATTGTATTGGTCATGTTTTGCCCTCACCCTCGATCGCCTAACTTGAAAAACTGCTACAGATGACATGTCTCGTTGAACGCTTTGTGGCCAAAATTGGGTGCTCATTTTACGTTAAATATAAATAGAAAAGTGATCCCCCACGCAAAAATGTTAATTTTCTTTTTTTTTTCAAAATTTCTTCTCTCATATAATTTATCTGTTTAAACGTATTAGGCCGCCAAAAAGTAGGTCTTAATTTTTTTAGGGGTTATACGACACTGAGCCACATCGTAAAAATTGACCATTTTTAATTTAAGATATGAAATAAATTATAAAGACAATCTGTTTTGCGGGCAAATGAACACACTTGCTATGGTATAATTATTATAATAAATCCTGGGCAACACCAATTAAATTTTTTAAACACTAAAAGGAGCAGATAATGTATGGGATGATGGATTTTGCTGACATGGAAAATTGGCCCTGTGTCTGACTAACTATACCTTCGCAAGTAAATGAAGACATTAGTTTTAATTTTTTTCTCTAGTAAATAAAAAAGGTTACTTAAAAATTAAGAAAAAGCGAAAAATAAATTCTTCCGAATTAAAAATAAAAATGATAATTAAGCTTAGAAGAATATTTCGAAATGAAAAGAAATCTTTTAGTGAAAATATTTAATAACGTGCTTCGTTTAAAACAATTTTTCAATTAAATTAAGCAGTTATTTCTCCTTTGGTTTTCTATTTTGAAAATTAAACGGTTTCAGATTTCAGATAAAATAATTTAAATCAAATATAAATTGAAATGAAAATAAACTAAATAATTATTTTGTTTTAATTGGTACAGTTGAAACGAAGGTATTATGTCGAATAAGTAATATCATCGAGCTAATTATTTAAAATGATTTTTAATTTAATGTGGTATGCTAATAACCGTAACTCAATCAATGTAGATGTGAGTTGAAGAATGTTATTTATAGAAATTACGTATAAAATAGAATGTCTCCTTAAACAGAAGTATCCTATCATGGGCGTTAATATTTATTGACCAGGAGAGTACACACATATGACCTTTATATTTATTTGGCCATTGGGAGTCGTACACACAGACAAACACACACGCGAACGCTACTACTTTATATATAGTGATGTGTGTATGTCCATGTGTGAATATATATATCTATTAGAAAAACACATACTCACCCACACACACATATATATATATATATATATGTGTGTGTGTGTGTGTGTGTATGTGTATGTGTGTGTGTGAGTCTGTGTGTGTGGCTATGTCTGCAATATGCTGCAAAGTTGAAATCAAAAGCCCTGTAAGAACAGACACGGGGTAAGTAATTATCTATAAGCGCCGTGATACTTTTGATATCTGGTTTTTATTATAGCCTGATGAGCTAAAAGGCACACATATACACACACACACACTTAGAAACATACTTACATACTGGAATGAGGATAGATATAAATATGGCCATATGTTTTTGAAGGATAAAAAAGGCGTCCGTTTTGTTTATGTCATGCCATCTAGTTTATATCTTAACACCTTACAGACCTCTCCACCCGACAAGAAATGATGATTAATTGTGTTTTCCGGTTACTAGCAAACGCATCAATGAAAGAATACTAGGTAAAATGAAATAAGCAGACACAGACACATACAATTAGTCATAAGAAAGATGATTCTACAGCAAAGATTGCATTTTGTGTGTCATACGGAATCACGGTTATTGCATAAAGATTATTAAACTTTGTCAGAAAATGAGATTAGATTAAAACTTGTAATACATGTCGCAAAAAAAGCAAAAAGCAACGCGTAATACGATTATTATAGGATGAATTTTAAACAAAAATAATGCCGACTGTTATTACGTATTTTTTTACAGTTTCTGCTAATTATTTATAAGCTTTTACTCGTTCTCTTTATAATTATGAAATGGAACACAAAGAAACATAACAAGGGTGCGTACCTTTTGTTGCACTGAAAACCTAGCAAATGTGTCCGCCGAGGAATTTGACGCGCTATTGAACAGGACAGGTATACTCGTGTGAAAATGCCGACATGGAAATAAGCATACGTGAACATCTTTGCAAATCACTGATCAGGTAAAAGCATGCTATGTATGTCAATTAACGCATCAGCGGACAAACATTTGAATAACAAATGTTTCCAAATATATTTTCGTTTATTCCTGTAAGAATGCAGTGGGATATAAAATAGAACAACCAAGCAAATAAATTGCGTAGTATCTATGTTTAGTTGCTGCATTATATATATATATATATATATATATATATATATATATATATATATATATATATATATATATATATAAAAGGCTCCAGTTGGGAATCATGAGTTATAAGCCCAAATGAGGGCGAAACTCGAATTCTGGACTTCCGGTTTGTTAGCTGTCATGGCTCTTGTGGGTTGGACGTTGTTTGGCTGTAGAAAATACATACATAGCGACATCGTGATACACACACACACACACACACACACACACACACACACACATATATATATATATATATATATATATATATATAATGAGAGAAAGAAAGAGAATGAGAGAGAGGGAGAGAGAGATTGGACAAGCCCATACACGTTATTTGTGATTTATGATTCTGCCTGCTGTTTATATCTCGCGAAATTTTTCTTAATTTCAGGATTACGTAACAGTAGAAATATATGTATCTTATGCCAACGCATTACTGTATAGTGTTTAATTAACATATTATTATTATTATTATTATTATTATTATTATTATTATTATTATTATCATCATCATCTCTCTGACGTACGGTCGAGCATTGTGATAGGTCTTTGAAAATACGAGACACATATTACCTTTTAGTATATCTCTGTTGAATGCAAATTGGAGATCTTTCGTTAGCTCTTTCGCGGAGGGTTACAATGTTTTAGCGGACATACGAATCAATAAAAAATTGCGTGTACCTACTCATATTTGAAATCCATCTTCCATGTTCTTGGTAAGATACAGCGTCTGGATTGCTTTGGATTTGCCATTCGGAAATTATGCTTATTATGGATGAAATCTGGTTCAGCAGCCAAGACCAACCTGCTGAAGGGATCAACTGCCCGAAACCTTATCCTAAACTTTAGCCAAATAGCTTAAGCAAGTGGTTACAGAAATGTGATGATTTCATTCACTATCGGGTATTTTGGATGTTTCTTATTAACATACGATTACTCATAATCATACTTATTATCATACGATTACTCATAAACTCTTGGATCAATGTTTGTGTTACATGTTTTAAGGTCCTGTATCGCCTCTTTGATAATATCATCTAGGCTTTAATAATTTGGGAAAATTTACATTCACATCCGTGATTTATTTAATAAATATCTCAATGCTCTTAAATGAAAGAGTATTTGTGATTTGCGCTTCTATTGTGTTTGACATCATTACTATTTCTTTCTCCCACACATAGGCCTTTACCTTCAAAAGCACCGATAGCATTACTTCCTCATTAAGCTAAAATTCATTTCAGCTTTAGTAATCTAGATAATTCGAATACGAATTATACTATACTATATTTTCATTCAAGATACATCTTAAAATTCCTCATATAAAAATACATTATATGTCTGGAAAGTTTTTTTTATATCAATGTAGCTTATATGATAGACGTTATATGATAGACATTATATGATAAACGTTTCTGTATTTTTGAGATGAAGATTAGTTATTTGTATTATTTGGATTCATCGGACTACTGTTATCATCTTGTGTGTGATGTTCACAACGGTTCGGTCGATATAACCTCCGACCTTCTTCAGGTGTATCTTGTCGAACTTGGGAATGTTTCCGTAGAACTCGGGAATTTGGGCGGAATTTCGGGCGGAACCCTTTATTTACTTCACAGGTACTTGCGTGGTGCAATGCTTAGAGTATTGGAAAAATCAATTGTAAAAGTGATATTCTTCTGAAGGTTGAAGGTTCAATCCACAGTGCGAGTGCCCGAAAAATATATTTGCGAATTACTTAGGACCTTTATCCAGTTATGGCTGACGGAACAAGAGCACGCTACTCCCATGAAGTAATAAAGGGTTCAGCTCAAAATTCCGTTCAAATTCCCAAGTTCGACAGAAATATTTCCATGTTCGACAAAATACACCTGAAGAAGGTCGTTGTGCAAATCACACAAGATTAGAACAGTAGTCCAATGAATAATAATACAAGTATCTTATAGAGATAAAATAATATGTTAAGAAAAAAGATGAGGTAAGTGTTACAGCAATCAGCTTTATGTAGAAAAAAGGTTAAAAACAACATATGATGATATTATATCACTTTGTTGACGAGAACTGTTTTCATCGTACAGTGCCATTAATAAAAAATGGTTAGGGTAAAAGTAAAGTGGAAAGATCAAATGTGCATTTATAAAGTGTACATGTGAAAATACTAAGCAAACAGAAAAGCTTTAAAAGTTAGATTAGAGCCCAGTCAGTGAAACACGTAATACGGTCGCATGTAAATATGTGACAATCATTTTCGATAAAGGATGGGAATTTTTTTTTTTTTTTTTTTTGAATCGATGGAAAAATGTATTTCTTTCATGCTTACGTCTGTCGTTTCTATTTCTGGATATTGTTAAAATATTGAAACCGAAACAAAATATATTTTACGCAACAAAATATTTTTAATGTAAAAACGGTATGATAAACTATATGAAAATGTAAAAGTAATTACGCGTTCCGTAAACCTGTCGCTTCATATTTATAAGATATTAAGACTTAGGGATTAATAATTTTTCATTAAATTATGCTTCTTGTATGAGTAAACATAAACTATACTTGGCCTACCAATCCTGCAGATTTGGAGGTTTTATGTATTGATATTCATATTAAAAACACTTTTTTTTATATAAGAACCCAAGTTTGCCCAGCTGGGAAAATTGAGTACTTGTACCGGAAAACATTTAGTAAATAAAACGTAAATCGTTATTTTTTGCATTTCCATACAACAAACATGGATATAAATATCACTAAAAAATCTGCTGGGGCATAAGCTTCAATTCGGTACCCTACTTGCCTGGGTGGGTTACCTTTAGGCTGCGATAACCGCCTCACACACACAGACAGTAAATACAGCTTACTAAGGGCGATAATAACTTACTGTGAATAGCGGAAAAATATCTAGTAAATAAAACGTTGTTTAGTAAATCGTTATTTAATTTAATTTTTTTTTTTTTTTTTTTTTTGCATTTTTTGCATTTTTTTTTTTTACATTTCTATACACCAAACATGGATATAAATGAGACAAAACATCCGCTGGGTCACAAGCTTCATTTCGGTTCCTTACTTACCTGGATGGGTTGCGTTTATGCTGAGATAAACCGCGTCACACACACCCACACACAGACAAACAGTAAATCTAACTTACTAAGGAAGATAATAACTTCCGGTGAATACCAGAAAAATATCCATTAAATAAAACCTTGTTTCGTAAATCGTTAGGTTTTAGCCTTTTTTGCATTGTTTTTTGCATTTCCATACACCAAAAATGGATATAAATATGACTCAAACATCCGCTGGGTCATAAGCTGCATTTCGGTATCTTACTCACATGGGTGGGTTGCCTTTAGACTAAGATAAACCACGTCACACACACGCACATTTATAATAAGAAGATATATTTAAAGAAAATACAACTTTATTATATATGGATCGTGGAATTGAATTCATCTGTAAAAGATCTAGCTAATTTACATACTCTTTTAAACATTCATTTTAATTAATTCCCTATTAGCTTTTGGAGTTTTCGTATGGGATGATCATCTTAAGTTAACTATTATGTGTAATTATATTCATGTAGATATTTTATATGATTTATACTTGCGTGATATCTGCATAAAAAGATTATAGTAAATAGAACCTTTATATATATATATATATATATATTTATTTATTTATTTATTTATGCGTAAATATATTTGCTTAAAATAATTGCCATCCATAACTCCTCTCTCAGTTTTAAGTCTCCAGAGACGAGGCTTTATATATAGGATATTCGAACCAATAAGAAACTTTATATTTTGGATTTAGACGGGGAAAATCGGAGCAAAATTCTTAAATTAAAGAAAATAGAATTTTCCAGATGAAAGCCGAACGACGGTCTTACGAATATGCATGCGTAACGTAATAGCTATTGGTTCATGTTTGAATTTTATCTTTGAAGCAAACATGTCTACAGTGCTCAGACATTTACGTCAAAGGCAAAAGTAAATCGTAAGCTAAGCGTTTTGGTTTCGATTGTAAGTGGTGACGCACGAGTATTAAAACAAAAATTAAATTAATACTATATATTGGATTCAATATAATATAATAATGAATACAGAAATTTGCATTAACCAAAATATCATAGTTAAGCGTGTTTTACGACCGGGCAATGTCAGACGACCAATTACTCCTATATTTTTTTGCGTGTGTATTGATATTCATATTAAAAACTATTTTTCTATTTATTTAAAAAGAAAATACAGCATTGTTATATATGGGGTTTGTTTATTTCTACTTTAATGTTTCATTACGCTGCACTTTCTAAAATTTGCAATACACTCGTTTTCATCGTTTTATATAGTTATAAATAGCAAACACTATTTAAGACAGGCGGCTGGAGATGTTTTTGTAGATACCCTGAACAAATGCTGACAGACTAATAGAAAACATTGTTAATAGGAGAAATTAAATTTGCTTATATAATTTTGTTCCTTTCAAACGTCATTGTGTAATTTATAATCTGTTTCAAATTTAAAACTATGGGAAAAATATAATAGTGTAAATATATAAGGAAAATCCCTTAGGCTAGATAAATACCCACTTCACCAAACTTTGAAAGAGTTGGAAGTTTTTAAAAGAAACTTTTAAACGTATTTCGAAATTTTTAAACGTAATTCGAGATAATTAAACGAACTTTTAAGTTTTTAATCGATATTGATATAAATTTTAAGTTTGAATTTTATATAAAAATTCAAATCGTGTTATATATAAAAACACATTTCAATCGAAATTAGATTAAAGTAATTCAAAATTAAAGTTAATGAAATTATCATCATCCGATAAATAAACGGGGGGGAATTTAACAAAAAGAGAGAAAGAGAGTTAAATGTGAACTCGTGAGGTATATATATTTTCCACTTTCGGTTATAGAATAGATGAGTATTGGCTGAAGAGAGCTTTATATCTGAATATCTTAAACGGTCCTAAGTATCTAGCATGAAACCGACGGTACCAATGACTTGCCTCATCTAACGACCTTCTGTACACAAAATACAAAATATAAATACGCTCTTATATTTCGGATTTTCCTTTTAACTGAGCACTCTGATAGATTTTTTTTCCAAAAAAAGTAACCATATATATATATATATATATATATATATATATATATATATATATATATATATATATAATTGTACAAATGTTCAGAAAAACATTGGTACCGTCGGTTTCAAGCCCAATATAAAGGGGAGCAGTTAATGGTAAAACGTAAATGATTTAGGCTCTCGTCAGCCATGGTGTTTCTGTCTGAGGAATTCATTTTCTATATAATTATGTTCATTTTTATTTAACTATAGCTTATTCCTATCTCTGTATATTTTATTTTATTCTAATATGAATTTTCTAATTTTAAATTTTTTTATTTGATGTATTTTAGTACATATGTACTGATCTGTTCTTGCATGGTTTCAGGTCTGCCTTCTGTTAATTTTCGCTGGTGTAAGGGGGATAATTAATTTATTTTATTAATTTTATTTCTTTCTTTGTTTTAGTTAAGGGGAGGTAATCCATGTTTCAGTTGGTCCAAGGGAGGGAATTAATCTATGTTATTTATTTTTTAACCTTTTTTATTTTAAATAGTTGAGGGGAGGTATGCAGGCTATTTAATTTCTAAGTCTTTTATATATGCGCATTGTCTTTTTAAGGGAGTCATACTTTTCTTCATTTTTATACTTAATTTTCATACTTAATATTTATACTTATAATTGCCTAACTGTCCATTTTACTTTACTTATTTATGCGTTAAGTTGACTGCATCTAGAATACTCTTGAAGAAATTCATTTAGCTGGGGTCTTCGTTTGATGTTCGGTCCTCCCAGTTTAATAGGAGCGCTTGTCTCCTATGTAAACAGTCTTTGAGGTTCTCACTGCGTACGTTAAAACAGGTCTTTTGAGGGTTATTAATGGTCTTTATAATGTGGTATTTCTCCGTATCACAAAGGCGTGACCGTTTTGAGGATGGTGAGTATGCTGTTTTTCTCTCTATCGTCCTCCATTTAATGCTGAATGGTGTTCAGTTGTATTTTAGCTACCATACTTGGGGGGGGGCTAATGCTGTCTTTATCCTTGTTTTTGCCCTGAAAGAACTGTTGTGCATGTAAAATCTCTGCTTAAACGGCCCTTTCGTCATGCCTATGTATATTTCTGGTGTATCGTTAGCCGGATGTGTGAGTGTCGCTTCATATACGAGGGATTTCACCCTCCATTTTCCCTCTAATGGGCCATCTTCCCGGCATCTGCAAGAGCAGTCCGCAATTTCATTTTCATTGCGTTCCTTTGCGATGATCTTTTTTATTGATGGAATGGTGGGATAGCTGACCTTAATCGTGTTTCTGTTGAATAGTTTGCGCAGCTTATGTTGTGGAGTGAAATTTCTGTCTAGCAGTTTTAGTGTCTGCACTATCGTAGGCCCCATTGCCACGTCCATGGGTCTTCTTCTCATCAAACGCCGACATCTTCAACCAAGCAGCTCCATATTACAATGAAGCGCTCCGAAAAAGCGGATTCACGGAAAGCATTAAATACCAGCCAACCCAACACCGGCTAACAAAAAACAGGCGCAACAGGAGGCGGAACATCAAAAACACGAGTGGGATACCTATTCCTGAAACTGTTCTCTCTCTCTCTCTCTCTCTCTCTCTCTCTCTCTCTCTCTCTTCCTATCTCTATCTCGCATTTTATAATCAGTCGTGAAGTACACAGAATATATATATATATATATGTGCGTGTGTATTCATATATATATATATGTATATATATATATATAGATAGAACGTGTGTAATTATCAATCAAGTTTTCCTAGAAGAATATATATATATATATATATATATATATATATATCGTAATCAACATACAGTAGTGTTTCGCTGTTTCACAGATCGTCAGTGCGGCTAGGGAGGCCTCAAGCCAGGATGGAAACCTGATTTCCCAAATGACAGTCAAGGCTTCTCACCATTACGCTATACAGCAACTGCTGTGTGGGTAATGAATTTAACGATGTTTAATCTTTACATCATCCAAATGCCTCCGCTCGATTTGTTTACACAAATAGCGTCGCTTTGTACGCTAATGTACATTTGTCTATAATTTCTCGAAATGCTCAACCCAAGATAGGGAGCATTATAGTACTCCATATATAGTACAGTTTAGCTGTTTCATAGTTCATCAGTATGGCTAGAGAGGTAACTGCTTCAAGTCAGGATCAAAACCTGACCGCCCAAATGACAGTCATGGATTCTCTCCATTACGCTATACGGCTGCCGCTGTGTGGGTAATGAATAGATATATATATATATATATATATATATATATATATATATATATATATATATATATATATATATATATATAGCCTTAGGTAATTAAACCTATTGAACTGCAATAGTCAGAGCACAGCACCTTTAAATATATTTTACTGACAATTTGATCATTTAGACTTTTACAAATACACTCCCTCTCTCTTTCTCTCTCTCTCTCTATCTCTATCTCTATCTATCTATCTATCTATCTATCTATCTATATATATATATATATATATATATATATATATATATATATATATATACTATTATAAATAATATGCGTTTGATAACTGTAGACATACGCATCCACAGGGGCGTCCACATAGAAAACCACACCATTGTTGCTTCATTAATTATTTCTTGCTAAAACAAATACAGCACTTTCAATAATTGATAATATTCATATAGCTCACTTTCTTATGATTCTTTTTGAAGGCACATGGGATAGATGTTTTAACTGTAGGCAGAATTAGATTGCACTACACACTGTGTTTTAAACAGTTGCTCATATAAAAAACACTGAACATATTTGATAGAGTGAAACACTCCGTTGATGATGATGCAATATTTTTTGTGAGAACAGCTTTAATATTCTTATATACATTTTCAGTATATTATATACTAACATTTCAGCCCGGCGTTGCCTGGGTGTTTGGATGTGTATGTTGAGCAAAAAGAAAAGTGGTAGTAGGAAGGCAGGCTCGAATCCGTACCGCAAAGAGCGGAAAGAACGGGAAAAATCCTAACGTTTATGCTGTTACGACCACCGCCAAAGTGGAAGCGAACTTTTTTAAAAGTAAGGCTAGACAATCTAAAGGAGAAGATAGCTTTCAAAAATATCAGCGAAAAAGTGACCCCCCCCCGTAGAAAAGTGCCTAGTTAATTTTTTTAGCCAATTGTCGATATTTTTCGTATGAAAGGTCTAACTTTAAAACGATACTGATCTTGGTAAAATCCGTCGCCTCTATTGAAAGTTTAAGGCAGACAGGCAAATATACATACATACATTTATATATTGGTAACTAAAAATTTTCGATCCAAACTGATGAAAATGCTTGCCCTATCTCTGAATACACTTTATGTAAAATTTCAAATATTTAGACCAGAAATTGCCTGAGTAATTTGGAAGAGAGCGCAGAGGTCAATTATTTTAAAACTTTGACCCCCATTATGACCCCTTAAGATTTATTCTTTTGTGGTCAAATCAAGCTATTAAGTTAGATGCATGTCCAAGGAACCTATATCTACAATTTTAAGTGCGTAGACCCAAAATTGTCGGAGGAGCTTGGTAGAGTTCTCAAAGGTCAAATTGTTGAACTTTGACCACTTAATCGCCAAATTTCTGGCCAAAAACCGATCACATCGATTTTCCCAAATCTCAGTCCCCTGTATATCAAATTTCGAGTCTGTAGACTTAAATTTGAGAGAGTTATTGCGTAGGGAAATGTACACAGACACACAGACACACAGACACGCAGATACACAGACACGTTCACTTTTATAGATATATAGATAAATTTTCTTGAATGATCTACAGATCATAAAAATAAAGCAACCTTTTTCTTTTTCTTCTTCTTCTTCTTCTTATTCTTCTTATTCTTATTATTATTATGAAAGCACTATATAAAATATAGTAAGCACCTTTGCTTTCCACTAAAACGAGGTCTTATTATGAAGGTGTGTATGTTATTAGGATTCATCTTAGATTGCTTAAACAGGCTTCTCATGTAGGCGGAATTTTCATGGGAATAAAAAGTTTCCAAGTCCTATGTATCACAGGCTATGATGACGTTAGTGTTTGGCAGCTCTTGCAGGGAAGGATTGACGCGCCGCTACATAAAGCGCCCGGTATTTTCAAATGCTCACCCATCTGGTACTCACCAGGCTTAACGTTGCTTAACTTCAGTGTCAACGTGATTATGGGGTGTATTTGATATTTGATTTTCTTCGCATATTCTGAAACTAGTCCAAGTTCTTAAAATGTATTTGATAATCTTCGGGACATTCCACTACATCAAGTTTCAAAACGTTGTTCATTGATTAATAACTTTAGGCAACTTCTTAATCGCCTTCTTAATCTATGCTATCCACCTGCCGCATTTTGAAACCGGATTCTCTCGAGCATTAAAAACATGTCTGCCAATATTTATATATTCCAATCAGCTTCAGTTTTCCTTGTGGTCCGATTTGCACGCAAGCAAGTATAAAGCAGTAAAATCATGATCTGACTGATTTTTGGAAGCAAATAATGGAAGTGTTGTGAAATCACCAATGAATTAAAGAAAAAAAAAAGGAATTAGATCGGATAGACAAAAATAACAACAATTAATTGATGCGTTTTTATTTATGTGAGGTAGACCGTAAACACAAAACATCGATTATAGAGTAAATAAAAAGTTATGCTCAATATTAAATGAGGGAAAACAGAAGAAAAAAACAATAAATTACGTTTTTATAGTCAGCATGAAAAAACATCTAATTATGTTTTAATTATTTTATTTTAGTGTAGCTATTACTCGTACACGTAGATTCACGGTGTTTATAATGTCTTTGTTTGAAATATAACATTATTTTATGCATGATGGAGAACTAGGGGAGATCTTGAGTGCCTTATAAAGAAGTTAAACCCTCAGAAAAAAAAAGCTTGAAAGATTACTGGAGAGAACGTGAATATCTCTTGAAGAGAACTTGAATGACATACTAGACACTGCCATTGACCGTCTAAGGAATTTCTGTACAGTAATCTGTCAAGTCAACATTGCATGAGAATATTTTTCCATATATGTAAACTGACTAAATAGTCAAAATAAAATAGTATTCACGGCCTAAATTATGCACCTTCTCCAGGATCTTGTAACCTCTGGTCGCAACAGGAAGCTGCATACTCCACCAGACTTGATAAATTCTTGTCATGAAATTCAGTAAGGCTAAAAGACCACGAGAATATTACAGAATCATTTATTTTAATATTCAATTAGGGAGAAGAAAATTTGTCAAAAGGAAATTTATTGGAATATCGAATATCTATACAACTCATATAAAGATCAAGTGTTAAACCTTACCAGTCTTCAAGAATTCTGGTGAAAGAACTGACCCACTAAATTATCGCCCCGTTAGCCTCCTCCCGCTTTTCGCCAAAATATTTGAGTCCTTAGTTAATCAAGCCCTAGTCCAGCACCTAACAGCTACTAAACTCCTGATTGACAAACAATATGGATTCAGGCAATCCCGTTCAACAGCAGATATCTTAACTGTAGTTTCTGAACGTATATACCGTTCATTGGATAAAACAGGGGAGGGTAGAGCGGTGGCCCTCGATATATCTAAGGCTTTTGACAGGTATGGCACGATGGTCTTCTAAGGAAAATTAGATCATATGGAGTTACTGGAAGAATTCATAATGTAATTAAATCCTTCTTAAGTAATAGAAAAATCAAAGTTGTCCTCGACGGTCGTACATCCAAACAATACGATATAAATGC
>NC_136497.1:38125600-38183100 GCF_053919585.1 Euprymna scolopes | reverse complement strand
TAGAATATGACGTGATGATGGCTACATAAAAAGAAACTCGCCAAGTGGAATCGCTACTTGATGTCAAAGACATCAATGCGGGCAGAAAACAATATATATATATATATATATATATATATATATATATATATATATATAAAATAAAGATAGGCAGAGCCCAAACCAAAAACGAACACACATAGAGAGACTTTTGCGTGGGAAAGGCATTCAACTAATAACTGTGCAAACGTTCGCAGCTTGAACATCACACAAACCGTACACATGAAAAGAGACACTAATAGTAGAAAATTAAATAGCATAACAGCATGTGTTACATGGACGTAAAAACCTACAAATTAAATCAAGCAAGAGAACCAGATATGATAATTATTAACACATAAAGAAAAAACATAACAAATTTTCTAAGTCGTAAAGAGACTTATGGAAAAAGGGGTAAACCTTAATACGGGGAATTGGTTAGAGAGTTGAAAATATAAAATCAACAATTTTATGACGAATGTCATTAATAAAATTAATTGAAATATTCAAGAAAACAGTTTTCCTATTCATAAATTGTATATTAGTTTAGATTAGTTTGATATAATAATAATAATAATAATAATAATAATAATAATAATAATAATAATAATAATAATAAATAAATAAATAAATCTGTTTGCAAAGGTTACTGGAAAAGGTGGAGATTACTGGAAATCTCTATGGAAATATCTTGCCACCCAGACTCTAGGAGACATCACCGGTTGTTATCAGTGAGTACTCTGATGATTACCAGCATTAAAACTCTTAGTGACTACTACTACTACTACTACTACTACTACTACTACTACTACTACTACTACCACCACCACTACCACCAGGAATAATTATAATAATAAAAATAAACTTCGTACTTACCAAATCGGTCACGGATAGGTTGCTACATATATATATATATATATATATATATATATATATATATATATATATATATATGTGTGTGTGTGTGTGTGTGTGTGTGTGTGTGTGTGTTACCCGAATATATCAGTCTGATGGGTTTAGAGAACGTTAGCTTCTGAAGTTCGGTTATAAATGAATGAATTTCTTCCAAAACTAAATGCCGCTTTAATTTCGTTTGTCATTATGAAATTGAAAATTGCAACATCTGCTCTTTTCATGCAAATGAATTTGAAGGCACTTACGACTTAATTCGAATAAATTGTTTCATGTTTATAAAATGTAAATCTCTGTAATTAGCATTCATTAATTTCTTATTGTCGACATCTTGTTATGAAAAGAAAAAAATAAAATCCGCTCCCCCATTGTTCTCACATTTTCGTTTTTAAGGAATAATTCTGCTTCAAAAGTGGACATTTCAATACGGAGTAATTCTCAGTCGAAAATATTTTATTAGGCTTCTTATGACAGCTATTCGTAACGATCCCAGCTGTTATTTATATATAGAGATCTTTTTATAAAAGAAACCACTTGTTAATATACATTTTATAGATCCGTTCTCGTCCATTAACCAATTTTTTACTTTTATATTTGCTCAGTCGGCATTCCCGATTTAATTACGCTTCAGTTTATCTTAATATTTATAAAACTGCATGAACAAGCATTATGGAAATTGTTGCATCGATTATATAAATATGTATGCCTGAAATCTTATTTCCAGAGGCTTGTAACTCTTGTTTTAATACAGTATACTTACAGTAATTACTGCTATTATAATGGGTAATGTGTGCGTCTGTGTAGTTGTAAACACAGGTTTAAATATTGCTTTAAAGGAATAATCTCATTTCTGCATGTCGGATTACATATTGATAGGTTTAATGGGATACAAATAAACTTAAAATTGCAGACATTCCGTGTATTATACATTTATCTATGGGTACAATAGTATATAAACATGATACGTCTCCGTCGTAAATCTCTAGCTCGTATTCATGGCTTTCAGCTTATGCAACAAGTATTGAGTATGACTACGGTTTATTAATATTGAAATCATGCACGAATCCTGTTGAATGTTGTTGAATTTTTCCAGCACACAAACTCGGTAATTATATACAGAATGAACTATTCATTGGACTTAAAATTTATATTAAAAATGTCATATCTCAAATCATGAAATTGTATCAAAAAATAAGTAAATCCATTTCAAACGCACTATTATAAGCTATGCTTAATCCTCATAATTATCAGGACATATTCAAGAATTTAATTAGCTGTTTTATTCCTATACAGTTATTTAGGAGAATATTACGAGAATACTAATTTCCCTTTAAAAATTACTGTTGTTTTAGAAGGAAGAGCTTTTTTCTTAACAAAAGGTTAGAGAAATATCACACTTCTTGGCTTAGGCGTGAACTATTTTAGCAACGCTCGTTTGTTCTCTCTGTTTGTGGTTAGAGACGCTAATTCAAATATCGCACCGAGTAGAAGGAACCCTGCTTCTGCTACTTGAAGAATAGGTTACAGTCGCGATGACTCATGCGAGCTGGGGCGTATGTTTGTCAAAATAATGAATGGACTTAATTTAGAGACATATTAAATAAAGTTCATGATGATGGTATGCTAATAGAGAAAACTGGCGAAAGACTCATTGCAGAAAACGTGGTTAAGGAAAATCTCTGTGTGAAATAAATATGTTGTTCTCTGCTAGTTATAAATAACGTTGGCAATTTTATCGATATTATCATTGGCTCACAGGGAGCTTCCACACAAATCAACAAAAGATCTGATTGGAAGCCTGTGATGTTCTTTGGAAGCTGAGTGACAACAAGTCTCCCCAGCCGTCCAGCTCTTTCCAACTCCTTCGATAGCATTTGCAAATAAATTTGCGTAATCGCAACAGCCGCTTACCATCGGTTTCTCACTGGCAGTGCCATTGGTCTATACTGGAATTTGAGTGGCCTGAGCTAGTCATTGGTATCAAGGGGTATTGTAGACGGGCAATAGGCTGAGCCTATCCACTTTTAAAGCAGTTAAGTTTTGAAAACTGGTGAGTTGATAGAGTCATCAGCTCTAGGGAAGTTGTCAACCAGGACTGAGGAGGCGTCCCTTCCCTGCTTGGTGGCAAGACCTATGACGTCAGTGGCACAGATTTAACATCGGAATTTTCCTTCTCGTTTATGAATGACCTGACGAGATCTACGCATCTATCAGCACCGAGAGTGTTAACCCTGCGTCTTGTTTTAAAGTCATGTATTTCTACGATCCCGCATGGGTATTTAGGATTAAAAGAGTATCAAAATAATTAGTCCCTCCTAATTAGTACACTCTTCCAACTAGAATTAATATAAGATAGAAATGTGAAAGGTATGTATTTGTATAAGTTTAAAATTGGAGCATGGAATTTATGTCGGATTTAGGAGTATATAGATTTATAATAATGTTTTTAATACAAAACAGCTACAGGCACTCGTCTAAGAGGAAAAGTAACTATCCCTTTAACTCGACACTTAGAAAATATTGTTCCAGTTATTTAAGTGTCAGACATAAGGAATCATATATCAGGTTGACAAGAAAGTTTTTGCGGGTTTTCAATTCATATGAACATCACGGCTCAAGCAAAAAATTATGGATCGAAATAAGAACTATAATTATCAACACCCTTTTTTTTGCCAACGCTAAACAAGTGTATTCCTCCGAGAACCTAAACAAATATTCTTGCATTCTGGTAGCGATGACGTTGCACACGGCGTTTTCGATATCGCGTAGGCTTTTAAGTATATCTTATGTAGAAAGTTTTTGAAATGTTTAAAAAATGGTAGTCGGTAGATGAGAGGTCTAAAGAGTATCACGGATAAGGCGGCGTTTCGTAGCCTAATTCGTTCAACTTCTGCAGGATCAGTTTAGCAACGTGTTGTCAGGCATTGTTGTGGAGGAGAATTAGCCATTTCTGTTTACTAATGCTGGGTGTTGTTAGAATTTCTGATGCATTTCATCCATTTGTTCGCAGTAATTGTTTCGACTGCATAAAATATTATAATGGTGACCACCAAACAGTCAGCTCAACACTTTACATAGTATCATAAGTACAACTCCCTACATATTATCTCCACAACTTATGTCCGTACATCAAAGTGGCACTGTGCCTTGTTTGGGGTGAAAAGGTAATAAAAACAGCATGACTTTCTGTTGGTACAATTCTGTTTAAAGGAAATATCGTGGAGCGTCATCGGCATCTAATCACTGAGCTAAGCGTCGCCAGTTGTCGTAAAGAACTTACTTTTCGTCGCAAGTCATAACCCGGTCAGGAAACGGGTCGTTCTTGTTGCATAAAAGAAAGGAATAGTACACTTCATAACGGCGTTTTTATTTGGGTGTTGTTCTATTCGTAGGTACCTATTTATCTATATGTTTTGTATTTCAAACCTATATCAAGTAGTTGGAAATCGTCGTATAGGTTATACCTAATTCAGAAAACAGTTATCGAACAGGTGTGCGTGGATTAGCTTCGACTACGGCTATAAATTGATCGTTGTCAAGATTTGATAGCCGAACACTAATCATCTTCATAACTCTCACTAGCACCACGAAATTTCTTAAACCAACATTGTACTGTTCGTTTAGAAGTGATTCCTGGAACAAATTCTTCGTTGATATCGCGAGCTGTTTAGCAGTTTTTCAGCCTAGCTTGACTTGAAATAAGAAAATTATGGATATTTTTCCTCTCTTTTATCCAACATTGTGAAAAGAAAAGAAAATTATTTTAAAACAATTAGATAGAGCAAAGGACGATCTTTAAAATGATATATAAGGTAAAGGTAAATCGAAAACTCATTTGGAAATTCGTCATTTGAAATCAAAATTTTAAATTCCACAAGATCCTTCTTATCAACCTAATACAAACAACTAGTATAGACCTAATATCTAATCAAACATTTACTCCCGAAATAAAAACAGTGAAGAAGTATCAGAAATTAAACGCATGAAAACAAAGTTGAGATGAATCAACAATAACGTTACAATACTTAATAAGCATGTGAAGAATAAAAAAAGTAAGAAAAGCGTGCATTTCACAAATGTTCGACTACACGTTGCGTTTAAGTTTTTCACTGTTTTAATTATCTTATTATGGGTTATGAGCTGGGTATAGATCAGAACAACATACTGCCACCATTAACCCATTTTCTATCCCCCATAGAGTTCTTTTAAGGATTACTCTTGTTCCTTTAAGTGCAATTGTCTGGATCTATCTTGTACTTGGTTCATCGGGAACACTAGTTAGATAGGTCTTAAAAGTTATTCTTCATAAGCTCCGGGGAACCTATATTTCATCTAGAATTCATTTTTCTCTTTATACTAAACAAGAGACCTAGATGGGTGGATAGGTGCGAGGTTTAATGACGTTTTACTCATTTTTAAATTCTGGACAGTACATAAGCATCTCAATAGGGGGCTGTGTGGCTTAAAATGTGTTTTATTTTATCTAATTATACATGTTATCAGAAGAAAAAGACAGGAAATTAAATTGAAGTACAATATGCAACAAATTACAATAACAGCTGATTGTCATTTAAGCATGGTGAGAAGACTATCCCGATTTAAGTAATAAAGCAAGTGAGGAAAATATTGTTAAAATATGCCTGAAATAATGAAAAATAATTTTCCAAAATATAAAATAAGAGAAAATATTATTAGATTTAGTTAATCGTTTCTTAAATTAACTTAACAAATAGACGTTGAAAGCTACTCATCATGGCGGTCGCCGCTCGAACCGACTACACTCGAATATTTGATACGTAGATTTACTGAGAAATGAATAAGAGTGCTGACTTAGGGGTTATGGTATTCTTTTTTCCTCCTTTTAATGAAATTTCGAGTTTTTGTTCCTATTTATGAGGTAAACATCTCGTTTTTCAAAGGAGATTAATGTTGAGAATTATATACGTGCTTTGAACTTTGTTATATAAAACAAAATGATAAGTAGAAATGAAAATCTGAAAAATAGTTTTAGGCAAATACACAGTATGAATAAGGAATATTTGACAGTGATATTATATACTGGTCAGAAGTAGGATTTAGTACAATGTGTTTTTTGCATACAGGGAATAGTAACGATAAAGTGACCATGGGTAATATTGCGAATGCTTTTATTTCAATTCGTTTAGTTCATATTAAAATGAATCCTGTTTTTAAATATATGCACACCCACACACACACACACACACACATATATATATATATATATAGAGAGAGAGAGATTCGTGTATACATATAGAGACATATATAGTTAGCTTAATGCCAAACGCAACGGAATCTGGATCTAATGCAATAAGTAAAGTTTTTTTTTAATTAAATCTTACCCTTTCTAAATTATTGAAATAAAAATGTAAGAGGTTTCCCTCTTACCATGAGTCGAAAGGGACATTAGTATTTCAGAATGGTGAGAAGAATATCATTATTCTTTATGATTGATATAATATTTGATCAAATTATACAAACAATCAATTTAAAAAGAGATGATTGAAAGCATTTAACAGCTATTTTAATCTAGTATTTCCTACAAAAGTTAGTTGGTCGTATAAAGAACACTAATTAAGATATTTTTTAATTTTTATGTAAAATATTTGTAAAACCTATATATATATGTGTGTGTGTGGGTGTGTGTGTGTGTGTGTGCGTGTGTTTGTGTGTGTGTGTGTATAAAACTATTAGCCGTAATAATCACAGCATTGTCATTCCTTCGATAGTCAGGAGGCGATTTGGTCACCAGCGGATGAATACGGGAGACGGAGCCAACAATACAATTCGCAAGAACTCATTCTCTATCGTCGCCGCCAGGCATGGGGTTAACACGTATATTTTCTCTCCCAAAAAGGGAAGCACACACTCTTCCCTCAGTAGTTAGTTAAGCTTATTTAGCTCTTTAAAAGGTTTTATTATTAAAAGTTTACGCGTTATAATTGTCTATTTTATAATTGTGATTTATTGTCAATATTTCTTTTAAAAATAAAATAGTAAAGATTCTCTTACAATTTATTTTGTGTGTTGTTTAATCTGCTTTGAATATCAAGACGGTGCCAGTGGCGATTCCCAGCCAGCAGAATAACACCGAGAAGTCGTGGACAGTCCAACAAAAGAGGTACGTCACAATTTGATTTCCCAGAGCATTACAGACGGGAGCTAGTTGAGAAAAAAACAAGAAACTCTCCTAGCCCCCTCGAAATAGTTGCTGTTGTTACCTAAGATGAACAATAATTGAGAGGAAGAAGTCAAACAGACTGAGATCTGTGTTATTGTTTTTTGCCATACCGTTTGTTAAAAACAGCGGGGCCTAGAGTCGTCCGCCAGTGGAAAAGAAGAGTCTCAACGACGGCCAGATCACTCCCTGTCGGCAAACATATATTGGTTGCCGTTCTCAGGAGGTTCCTTGTAACCGTTGGGCAGTAACATTAGTGACCGGCTCATAGTGTTATAGATATATGACTATTATAAAAATATATATATATATATATATATATATATATATATATATATATATATATATATATATATATATATAGTAATTTATAAAATATATATGGCGATTAAGCTACACTGAATATTCGGCGTTTCATCCACTCTAGGATTCGTTAAGCTTATGCGCCTGTTTACGCAAAGTTTACGCATATATCAATTTTATGTGAGTAAATGAAGTAGTTATATATATATATATATATATATATATATATATATATGTATGTATGTATATATATATGCTTAAAGAAATAAAATGACGATATAAAACTATCTGCTAGTATATATATATATATATATACATAAATATATATATATATATACATAAATATATATATATATATTTATGTATATATATGGATGAATGCATATATATATATATAATATATATATATATATATATATATATATATATATATATATGTGTATGTTTGCATTCATCCAATAAGTGCATGCATCAATACTATGGAGTTTTGAAGCCAAATGCTTCTTAGCAGAAAAAGAGATAAGATGCTAGGTACCATAACAGGGATAAGATGTCCTTATTAATTTCTATATAAGCCCCAGAACAATTTAATTTTTAATACCTACACGCTTTAGTGTTTCATCCTTTTGGGAATCGTCAGTGGAGGGTGACGCGATTACTACCGAAAGATTCAAACCCGGATATGAAGCCATCTCTGATCCTATTAGAAAAGAACCAAACCTCGCCGCCCATTTCAGCAGCAAGAAATATGGTTGAAATTTTAACATTTATTTTTTAAACTTCATAACACCCGGCCAGAGTATCTAATGGTTATAACATCATGATCTATGCATGGGAGGTTAGGGGACTGGCTTTCTATTTCAATTTTAAAGTGCCTATTAACAAGAACCGAGTTATTATTGTAATAAATATGTCAGCCGTTTTAAGGGCTGACATATTTATTACAATAATAATTTATTTTTTCATTTTTTTATTTTATATATATATATATATATATATATATATATATATATATATATATATATTGGCGCTATTACAACATTAATTAAGAAAGGAATATCAAGTCACACTTCTTCTTTTAACAACAAAAATTCTAATAATAACTAAGGAACTTCTCTAAGCACTTTAATTAAAAAAAACTTAATTCTAAAAATATCCCCTTCTCAATACAAATGTACTATCCTAAAAAAGGTTAAGTCTTATACTCTAGGATCTAAGTCCTGTCGCCTCTGCACAATCAAAGCTATAACTATAATTACTTCGCTTCTAAGTAGTAATATAATAAATTCTAAAAACGAACTGATCTCCTACTGCAAACATAAGTCCAAATTTAATTATGGTAAAATTTGTAAAATACATAGCTATAAAATTAACCTTTCATATATACATATATATATATATATATATATATATATATATATATATATATATATATATTTACTATAACATTATCGTTTTTTCTACATACTTTCTAAGCATTTTATAACTTTGTAATTTCCATTGTAATTCTTTAATTCTTCACTGTTTGGCCGGTTTTACATCTGCAATGTCCGTTTTAGGTTTAAATATTCCTATCAATCAAATATATCAATCTACCTCCTCATTTATATTCTGCATGTATGTTTACTTATAATTTACTTTGTGCATTTACGTACGTACTTACTTGCCTTATTTCGGAATTTGCAGATATCTGCCATCATTTCCCCTTAAATTTTTTAAAACTCTTTATTTATTTACTCATCTATTTATATGCATGTGTATATGTGAGTGTGTTTGTTGTGTGTGTATATATATGTATATGTGTAATTGCATGTAATCATATATATGTGTGTATGTATTTATATATTTGTGCATGTTTTTAACTTATCTTTCTTTTCATTTCATTTACTTCCTTTAATAACTCCTGCTGATAATTTATAAGTAATAACTTGTACATTTCAGTTGACCCTGTTTTTTGCTTTAAATTTGGCGCCTTTTCCACGTCATCTTCTATGGGTCATTTTGACATTGACTTTTCGATTAAAAAATTAACTCAATCACCATTCAATTTCATTTTTTCACTCATTTTTGAAAATTAGCCTAGCCTTGAGACTCGTGTTGTAAATTTCTTCCATTTCTTTTTTCTACGCACATCTTATCTTTCTTTTAATAGTATTATTTGAACTCATTCACCTTTTCCCTGTACCCATTTGTGAATTATTCCACGGATGTCTGCCTTTTGGATTACTTTGGACCGTCTTCCAATTACGCGGTTCCCTTGGATTTTACCTGTAGAAATGGAAATTTAACTAACTGTTTTGGATTATCGATTTTAGGATTTTACCTTTATGGAATATTCTCCCCTTCATTAGATTATCCATTCACGTGAAATCAATTTTTCATCACCCTATTTCGTCTGCTTCACTGTGTGTTACCAAGTAAGATCTATGACTTATTTTTAGGTTCATTAAATACTTTTGGAAGACAAATCCGATCCTGCATTTGCTAAATCCTACCCTCTTATCAGAAGTAAAGTATTTCTTCGAAACTCCGCGGATTAAGGACTATCCACTTATTTTGTGTTTCCTTGTTTAATTAAATGTTTTACTTCTTTTTCAAAGTGTCTTTAACATGTTTTATTAACTAATAGTTCATATATATATACATATATATATATATTAGGAGAAAAAGGGAAGCATGAAAGTAGAAATATGAACGTGAACTGACTTTGGGCAACCCTAAATAAATACAACTAATTTTGTATTTCGATGAGAGTCAAATATTTATCGCTGCATCAATTAATAATGAAATAGAGAAGTTCGTTGCTCTCTTATTTAATAAGATTAAAAAGTAGGAATCAACATATATATAAAACATACTTTATCATTTGAATTTAAATGCAGTTTTTGCTTTTATTAGTCTGCGTTTAAAAAAATTATGACAACAAATATTTAGAGATATTTTCCGTGTCATTGTCCGTTATTATTTACTGATTTTTATCTACGTGAAAGAGACTAACCTCTTACAATCTCTATCATCCCTTACTTAGCCGACACTTCAACAGACAATCTAAATATTTATCTCTACTTCTTCCTGGTTCCGTCCGCATCTATGATTTTCTGAGTTTTATTTTTTGTGATATATATATAGAGAGAGAGAGCGAGAGAGAGAGAGAGAGCGAGAGAGATCGTGATCACACACACATACATACATATATACATATATATATATATATATATATATATATACATATATATATATATTACGTCATTTTGAAAACGGACACTCATAAATAATTTATTCAAGGCTTGAAATAGAATTTTCTGTAATATTAATTTTTAAAACTATGACAAGACATAAATAAAAGTATTTTTTATAAAAACAACAACAAACAGTTTGATTCAATGTTATAATTAATTACGTGTGTCTATTTTACTTGAACCAATGATGGAAGGAAATTATTAGATTTAACAAATAGTTCAAGAAAATGTTTAAAACCTAACAACACTATTGTGTTTATTAAACCAGCCGAATAATCTTCATTAATCTCATTTGTTAGAGTTTTTTGACTCGACAAATTCACTTATAATGGTTATACAAAGATTCTTTCAAGTGCAGTTAAAAAGAATATATTCAAATATGTATACATTCAAATTGAGTTAAGTCTTTACAAAACTGCTCATGAAATGCACAGAGTTTAACAATTGTTTACTTGTTTAACAATTCTGCTGCATGATGTTGGATATGCTGTGTGACTCATTCTTTCTCTTAAGATGACTTCTTCACGCTGGTAGCGTTCTGGTTGGAATTTTCTTTCTTCATCCTCCGGACCGCTTCGTTGTTTCAATGAAGGCATTTATGGCAGACAAAAAATAAATAAATAAATAAATAAACACTCACACGCGATGTAATATATACGAAACATAGCTAACTATTTTATTTTACATTATGGATACTATATATATTACAAAATCTTTTATATTTTACATTTCTTCAAAACTAAACTAACTAGCCTTACTAGTGTTGAGGGAGGGGGTGCTCCCCCCTCGTTTACGGGGAGACAAAATTATGCGTGCTCACCTCATGATGGTCTGTGCAGAAAGAGAGAGAGAGAGAGAGAGAGAGAGAGAGAGAGAGAGAGAGAGAGCGAGAAAGGGAATTATGGGAAGGCATTTCTTTGCATCTCTACGCCCATGGCCAAATCATAACTCAGTTATGATGTAGAGTGTGTTAGACACCATGTTACTAAGAAATAGTGCCACAAGAGAGACTCATTCAATAACTTAATATAGTAAATATTCCCGGAAAATCTCCGGGCATATCTTCATTATGTAACGCTAAACAATATTATAATATCAATCGATATAATATAGACAGATCACCTCTCTATTTTTGATTAAAGATTCTGCCATATAGCCAAACCTTAAGCCATGCTAAATATGAAGCTGCTGTTTTATCGTCATTTTAAAGAAATTATCAGTTAAAATAATCAATGTTTAATTAAAGGTTTTCTAGAAGAAATACGTCCAATTCATTTATTTAATATAATTTTTTATAAGCCCATGCAGTTTAATATAGAGCATAGAGAACATACTCTAGCAATTATATCCTCGATTTTCCAAGATACATATTTAATAAAAACACACACGGTATTTTCATTTATATAAACGTGAAATATCCTCGGGTCTCTGCTATATCTGATTAAGTTGTTTTATGGTGCATGTATATGTTTTAGACCCCTTGTTTAGTTTTTATGTATACACGTCGTCTTGGTGGCCGTACATTACGCGTTGTAATAGGATATGTTAAAACGTTTATTTACTGGTAAATAGTGCGCGCTTCCTGAAAACATAGCCGGGTTTGTTTTCGTTTTCCTTAATCGTTTTTTTTTTCTTTCATTTATTCGTCGTGATGAATGTTTGTTGTGCGGAGAAATACACGAGGCAATCAGTTTTTTTCTCTTGGAATTACAAGACGTAGACAATGCACAACAAGACGAAGCATTCGACGAATTGTCCTTAAACAGAACAACAACAAAATAGCCCCGTCTCATGAGCATTGTAAATAGTTAATAAAAACAAATAAAATTGGTCAAAAGTACAATACCATTTGAATGAGGATGTAATTTTCATTCAAGGAAGAAGTAATCCCGAGTATACTTGAATGAATATATATATATATATATATATATATATATTTATATATATGTATATGTGTGTCTGTGTGTGTGTCTGTGTGTGTGAGTATGTGTGTGGACGTGTGCGTGTGGTTATGTGTGTGTGTGCATGCGTGCGTAATTTTGGTTTTATTTGGATTCTTCAGGCTATGTTTTTATCTTGAGTGTAATTTTCACAACGTTTCGATGAATGAAGTCTCCGGCCTTTTCATGTGTATCTTGTCGTACTCTTGAAATTTTCTCTCAAACTAGAGATTCTGTCCGAATTTTCGAATGGAAGCCTTTCTTTAATTCACGGCGGCAGCATGCTCTTATCTCTTCAGCCACGACTGGACAGAGGTATTAAACACTTTGGAGAAAAGGTCACTTTTGCTACTGAATTTTCCAAATACTCTAACAACTGTTCCTCGGATTATTGCATTTATGCTTAACGGAACGAGAGCACGTGGAAATTTTAATCCTCTTTACTAGTACAGCGAATGCTTTTTAAAGTATATGCGAGAGAAAATTGAATTCATAAAATAAAGAGCAATGGGATTTTCTCAACGAGAATAATTATATATATATATATATATATACATATATATATATACATATATAATTTGATATTATATAATCTATATTTACTACTTGAAAAAGGCTCGAAAATACTCATCTTGCTAAAACCACCATCAATAATTTCCCCTACTTTTATCCATGCCTAAACCTAAACGTAGATTCCATGAACTAAGATTTTTTCTTAAACTGCACGCCTGTAGAACGCTCTCCTGTTTCCTGCTTTTCAACTGAATACTATATTGTCGTCTTCAAGTTCAAGTTGATGAACCTTCCGCTTAAGCAATCCAATTTATCAATTTTCCACTAATAACGATTGCTACGGTATTTTTCTATTTACTTCCGTAACCTCGTAAACTTGTATCCTCGAGTAGCCTCGGAGCCTTGATGAGTGGTGACTCCTTGTACAAAAAAAATAAGAAGTCATTACTCAATCATAAAGTCTTCCATGAATTATCATTTAGGAACTTTTATCGTTCATTCTCAGTTTAGAATATAAATTACAATACATCAGAGTTTGTTCAAAAGTTCTCTTTCGTGATCATGTAAATTTTATAAGGATATATCATCGATCGTTGAGAGTATGTCTATCATGGAATCAGGCAAATAATTTTTTGTATTTATTTCTCTATGTTACAGTTGGATTGTTATATAGAATGATAACATTTAGACTTAATAGGTTTTAAACATTTCGGATTTACTTTTCACTTGGCCAAATATTTTATGGATCAGTTTTAGATGCATTATATTATAATAAGATTTTCTGTAACTTTGAATGGCAAACAATTGCATAACATAATAAAGTAGATATTTTATCCAAACGCCATGAAACAAGTTTTATGCGACTAGTTTACGTGTAATGTTAATGTGATTAAGTAAAATTAACTTAAACTAATTAAGGAAATATCATATTAAAATGAAATTGGCCAACACCCTTTTAGCGATGAATGGAATGAGGAAATATATAAGTGCCCGGTTAGTCCTTGACAATTGCAGGTTATTACAGCATTTCTAAATGTCACGGACGTGTTTATAAGGAATCTGAGTTGAATTATTACAACTTAATTGTCTATAAACGTCATTATTCTTTAGAGACCCATAAAGTTCAGACGTGTATCTCAAGGACACCTGTATGATATAGGAGTAAATATTTTCTGTGTGTACGCAGTTGAAAACGTTAGCTAAAATGTGTTAAATATTATCGTTAACTAGATACCCTGGTTTAGAAAGGAAGAATTTCTACCACAGGGTTTGACCATTTATATTAAATTGAACATGTACGTTGATATAATCTGGATAATAAATAATTCGGTAGTTTGGATATAGTAGAGGGTTTATTTTGAACGGGGAATAATATACAAATTAAGCTGTTTAAGAGATCTTATATTTTAATAAAGGATGAATATATACTTTTAAACTAAATAATGAGAAAAAAACTTGTCTTTACTTATACTTCTCATGATTCCCGTTTGTCTGTACTCATCATCTTATGTAAACAGTAGAATTTTACATATATGTACAAAATAATGTGGGAATAGATCGTGCTTATATTTAAAAAAACAAGCTTAATACTGAGATTAACACAGATCTTGTAAATCCAAGTAAACGCATAAAAAATCACGAGAATCACAATCATCAAAATGACGCACTTGATTGTAGGGATTCATAGATCTTAGAAAATATTTTACTCAAATGACTTTTTTTTTGCCAAACCAGCAACTTTAAGTATTCCAACCATGTGCTCTGTTATCGCGACTTTACCAACGGGCATGCAATTAAATGTTATGTAAAGAAAACATCTTATTCTTCAACTCCCCACACCGAATGATCCTAGAAAATTGGCCTCTACATGATATTAGATCGTTTAAATTGCAAATTAACTTGGTGATGAATTATAGTAAAAAACAATTCAAAACAAAATATCTGATCGTCATTGTGACTGTTGAACTGAGAATTTACTGAAGTTTCTTTCTTCAGTCGAAGATCTTAATTGTGCTATTTCAACAGATTTGCTGATGCTCAAGATTATAACAAACAGACGTCATACTTCTGTTGTCAAATAAAAATAATGAAAATATACAGATTTTCTCATAATAATGGAAAGGAGAGAAAGTAAACAAAAATGAGTAGTTTATTTGCGATAACCTTCCTTGTTTGGATTTCTTCTAGTAGTTTCTACTTTCGTAATTATTTGTGTATCTTAAACGGGGAATCTAATCTGATTAGAATCATTTTTTATATTATTATTAATGAATAAGATTAACTACAGTTTCTTTGAGCGAGGTGACGTTTTCTATTTAAATATATGCGAAAATTCGCAAATATTGTAATGTTGCGGTTAATTACAATATAGGTATTTATGTGACACCTCTCTTCTCATAAGATCTGTATTATTTTTTATCAAATCTACGGATAGTTTCAGTACATCCAAAAATATTTTTTCTATTTTGATTTTTTCAAGTTTCAAATTTCGTTTTACTATCATTTATCGGTTTCAATCAGAGGAAAATAAAGTAAACCGCATATTCTTCTCCGATGAACTTATATAAGCCGTTAAAGATGTATATGATGAATTTCTACCATTCAGTGAAACACATGTAAGACGCACCATATCAGCTGTAAAACTATATGGTTGTAAAACATTAAAATATGTGGCTCTAAAATGTTCATAACCGATATATATATATATATATATATATATATATATATATATATATATATATATATATATATATATATATAAAAATCTAATTCTTGGTTCGTTAGTTATCAATAAACAAATATTTCTCCATTACCAATGAAATTGAAATTTTCAGATAGTCTCTCCTTAGATTGATTGATTGTTTTTGTTTTACAACATATCAACCCTTTTCAGGTTATTTAATTCCGAATTCAAAGATTTTGAAGAAAAATTTTGTAATAGAATATATTTGTTGTTTTCAAGTCCGTTTCTATTTATCCCATAGTTGGGACCCTGACAGGTACTACCACTCCGTGTCAGAGTGGACCTGGGAGCAATGGCGGTTAAAGGGTGGCTCCACACTCCCCAAAACTCGCGAGCTGGGACCTCAGCACTGGATATAGTTTAAGGCCATATCCAGGATCAAACAGTATTTAGGTACCATCAGCGATAATCTATCCTTAGAGTCGAAGAATGTTGTTATGTTATTAAGATAAATTAAAATTACAAATTATAAATTAAATAAAATAAAAATATTTTTCGTAAGCCGATACTGCGGGACTGTTTTTGTAGAACTGAACTTCCGTTTCAATTCATTTCATTTGACCACTCGAATATTTTCTGCTTACTTGATAGGTAAAAAGAAACATCTATTTTTTTTAAATTAAAATTAATTTGTTAACTTTTCCAACTTTTTAATTTAAAAATTTGTTTGTTTGTTATATTAAGCCAAAAAAAAAAAAATTGCACGCCAGTGAGTTGACACATAAAAGTCGAAAACATTAATAAAACTATCTTTGTTGTGAAAATCATTTTTTAACAAAATTGGCAGTACACGTTTTTTGTTTTGGTTTTTGTTTTTGCTTTGATTTTGTTTTTTAACAGTTGTTTCTATATAAGAAAATATGGATGTTTTATTATTAAAACTATAAATTATTAGGTGAAAGTGCAGGTTTTTTCGAAGAAAATTTACGGTTTGGTAACATGCTGAAATAATACCTTTTTTCATTTGTTTTACAGCTTTTCTTATTATGAATAGGGGAGGGTGTTTTATGACTATTCTGTGCTTTCAGCTAATAATTTATTATTAAAAAAAGATATCGTGAAATTATGAAAAAATAAAAAAAATATTGTGAAAGTTGAATTTAACTTTTCAAAAATGAACTAACGTTTACGGCATGTTAAACATTGTAGCAATTAAGCAATAAGGTCCGATTTGTATACGTTAGTCGATTAAAGTTTTGTTTTCGCATTTTTTACCGTAAATTGTTAGGTTAAAGTGTTTCTGTTTTTTTTCTTGTTTTTTTCATGAAAACCTTTTTTAACAAAATTGAAATTACGCTTTTTTACAGAAGTTACTTTTATATAGGAAAATATGAATGTTTTTTCTTTATTGAAGAAATTGTTAGGCGAAATATAGAAAAGTTTCTACTTACAAAATCGTTATTTCTCCAGCCATTCTTACCATGGGGAGGGGATTGTGTTTTGTGCTTTCAAATAACATTTTATTAAAAAAATACTAAATTTTCACCTTAGGTCCACGTCCACAATTTTTAACATGGGTAGGTTGGGGGCATTTATTCCGAAAGCCGTTCTTAACATGGAGAGAATGGTGATATTTATTCTAAAAGCCGTTTTAAACATGGGTAGGTTGGGAGTGTTTATTCCGAAAGCTTTTCTTAATATGTGGAGAATGGTAGTATTTATTCCAAAAGCCATTTTTAACATGGGGAGGTTAGGTGTGTTTATTCCGAAAGCCGTTCTTTATATGGGGAGGCTTGGTGTGTTTATTCATGGCCGCCAGTGAATTATAGTGCATATTACAGGTCTTTATATCTCGAAGAGTAGTGGTAGATGGACAAAAAATCGGAGGCCTGCAATATAAATGCTAGAGTCCCTCAGGGGTCAATCCTGGGCCCAACTCTCTTCCTGATCTACATCAATGACCTCCCTAAACACATACTTAAATCATTCGTTGACATCTATGCTGATGACACGACCATCTACGGCAACACATCGAAGGCTGTAAATGACAAAGTTCTCTCTGATTATCTCTCCTCTGATCTCGAGCGCGTGGTTCAGTGGGGGAAGATGTGACTGGTTACCTTTAATGCATCCAAAACCAAACTCCTATCCTTACATCATCAACGCTCTGATCCCCATCTGGCATCAATTGTGATGGATGGCTTTCGTCTGGGTGAGGCCCCGTGTTTTGACAAGCTTCTGGGTCTGACCTTTACTCCTGATCAGAAATGGAACACATACATCAAGTCTGTTGCCAAGGTCGCTGGAAAGATGGTGGGATCCTTCTACCGCTCCAGAAGATATCTCACTACTGATGCAATTCTCTATCTATATAAAAGCCAAGTACATCCAAGGATGGAATACTGTTGCCATATCTGGGCAGGAGCTGCTAAAAACAGCCTATCCTGCCTTGACAGAGTACAAAATAGACTTCGTGGCTTAGTGGGGGATGCCCTTTTCTCTACCCTGCAACCTCTCTCCCACAGAAGAGACGTTGCAAGCCTATCCTTGTTTTATCGTTATTTCCATGGCAGGTGCTCGTCTCAACTCCAATCTCTGGTCCCCCCTCGCCAATCTTTCACGAAAACCACCCGTCTAGCTGAATCCACTGTGAAAGATTTTCCCCACTCTATATCTGTGCCTAAATCAAAACGCGGATTCCATGAACAAAGCTTCTTTCTTAGAACTGCACGCCTGTGGAACTCTGTTCCGTCTGCCTGCTTCCTTCCGGACTACGACTTGGATGTCTTCAAGTCCAATGTTAACAAATTCCTAATGAACCGCCCCCTTAATTAAACACTTCATCAAATCTCCACACTAACGTAATGTACTTGCAATAACCCTTATCCCTGAGTGGCTTCCGGGCCTTAATAAGTGGTGATCACTGTGTAAAAAAAAACCCTACTTGCCCCTGCAAATTTTAAATGAGATTTTCTTATTCAGCACAGTCGAAAACTTTTAAAAAGTAGCCATTTTAAAGAAAATTGTGGAGGTGGACCTCATGTAAAACAAAATACAAAAAAAAAAGATATCGTAAAATTTAAATTAAACTTGGAGAACTATTTTCTAATAGCACGTTACCAAAAATAGAAATAGACAGAAAAATACCCCTTATACTTGCACAAAGATTTGAAAAAGTTGTCAACAAAACAAATATATAACAAGTAAATGTTTTCAAAGGCAAGATATGTTACGTTCCTACCTAACTGGATAATGTTTAGTGTTTTTATTGCGTTTGTATTACTGTACACATAGATTCGAAAAAGTTGAAAAAAATGTATAAAAAATATTATCAAAGGCAAGATAAATTACTTTTCTACTCAACTGGATAATTTTTTAGTTTTTATATTTAATGTAAAATGTTTATTCAGTTAAAAAATCACAGCATTTACCGCTATATTTGAAAATTACAAATGGCGACACACTCTGTGTTAAACACGTTAAGTTTGGAAAAATGAATTAAAACTAAAAAAAAACTAAAAATACTATTAAAATACCACCGAATATATGCCTATTTCACGGTAATATATATTGAGTGAGTTCCTGATTGTATTTTGTAGAGTTTTTTAGTTTTAACTCATTTTCCCAAACTTAACGAGTTGAACACAGTCTGTCGCCATTTATATTTTTCAAATACATCGATATACACTGTGTTTTTCGAGCCGATTAAACATTTTACATTAAATAAAAACACTAAAAACATCTACCAGTTCGGTAGAAGCGTAATTCACCTCACTTTTACATCATTTATTTACTTATTTTAGGACAACTTTTTCGAATCTGTGTATAGTACCCGCCTCACCCACAGATTAATTAAAAACTCACATTTTTAAATACAAAAAAGAACTCAATTAAGCCTTTCAACATTTTAGCAACAATCGGCTTAATCCACTTGTTGTTGGCCGAGCATCCAGATCCAATTCTCCAAGAATACCATTTTTTTTCATTTGCGCTTTTTTTTAAAAACTTTTTGGAGCGGATTGCTGGACTAAGAATATAAGAAACATGCATTTTCTCTATTTATTAGATTTTTTCCATTGAACGAAATTGAGCCACAGCAACACGTTGAAGGGTACAGCTAGTATATATATATATATATATATATATATATATATATATATATATATATATATATATATATATATATATACTAGTAGTGGGACGCCCAGCTTTGCCCGCGCGTAAAATACACTTAATATGATATTTAAAAAAAAAATACGCGTAATATTTTAAATTTGTCAAAATTTTATATATATTATAATAGAATCGTTTTTCAAAAGTGAAAATAAGTATTTGGGTGCTGTCAACTAGAATACAAGCTTAATGCAAAACTCAAGCATTAAAAGTTGTTGAAGTTACCACTTTACAATTATGCTACAAGAAGATTCCCCTTTTCTTGTAAGTAAGAAAAACATTAGATAAGTAAAAATGAGATTAGGATAGACCGAGATTTGAACTTTGTAAGCAAGGTTCAGAAATGGAATTTCGCATTGTTCATTTTCACATAAAATAGTTTAGATATGTTGTTGTAAAAGGAATTTTGATTGTTCAAATCATTTTATGAAAACTGAATTAAAATAAGGTCAGCTAGAGAAGAACGAACAATAGCAATTTAAACACATATTGAAAAATAAATTAGGTTGAAAAATAGGTTAGTGAGAATTCTTTGTCTGCAGAATTGGTTTGGAAACATGTGTGGACCACGCATGTTTATGCCACGTGGATCGATCACATTTACAGACACACGTATGATGTCATGGCAGAAATGAATTCTTAATATAGGAGCTAGTTCAATCAAAGAGTCGGGCAATCGGTCAGAGAGAGAGAGAGAGAGAGAGAGCAGTTATCAAAGGCAGTCAGAGGAGGGCCCCTTTAGAAGCGAAGCGAAAACCTTTAATCATGTAGTCGACTGAATTCCTGGACGTAGAAATCATTCGACCGGTCAAATGGAATAAAAGAACATCTCATATTTTTGTAACTGCCGTCTTCGCGTCGTCTCTCTACAACAAAGGTAATGTGTAATCTTTAATGAACTTTGTATAGCTCTTCCAAGTAATGTGCCACCCTCTCCATCATAAGTAATGACTATCCCCCCTTGTGGTAAAAAAAAAAACTGTTCACCCCCTCCCACCTCGCTATCTGTGTTATAAGAAGGAACACTCCAGAACTGTATAAATGTCTCTCTCTTCTCTATCTTCTCCTCATCCTCTTAAAAATACCCCAACTATGCAACAATTATGACGCATATAAACTGATTGAAAATAAAATTAATAATAAACTGAGATGAATGTACAAAATGGATGACGAATTTTTCAATTTTTTACAGTTTTTACCCCCTTGATATATTTTAACCCAATCCAACCATGATTCTCTGGAGAGATACACAATTTATAGATCGACATTATGAAGCGAAAAATTAAATGCATAATAAAAAACGTTGGAAATTAAGTCAACTGGGAGAAGAAAAGACTAGGAAAAGATGATGGTGTCCGCTGACCGGTTTCGCCCTCGCTTTCTCAAGAATTTGTTTCTTGTATTGGAGAACACCCAGTGGGAATCGAAAATATGTACGAATGAAATTACGTTGCTTTACGTTATAAATATCTGCAGTGATTATGGACGATTAGCCCGGAGGTTCGAGACGGCAACGCTAGAAGTTTATTTTGATCATGGCAAATTCGAGTTAAATGTAATTCATTTGTATCATCTAGTAATTGTGATTAATTTTCTAGTCCCTATTTTCACAAGGATATTTAAAATAATAGACTTTACCTACTTTTACAAATTGACACAATACGCACTAGAATGTTAATGTCAGGGTCGATTCCCTTGTCAGCGGCTGTCACATACACATACATATCTCCTCCTGCAGAGGTTTATATTTTTTATTATCTAATTTTTGCCTTGGATTTTGAACCATCCGTCTTCACTCTCGTTATGTTCATATTTAAATAAAAACCTTAATGCACCCCCTTAATTAGTTTTCATATATATATATATATATATATATATATATATATATGTATGTATATATATATGTATATATATATAGTAAGTTATAAAATATATATGGCGATTAAGCGATACTGAATATTTCGCGTTTCACCCACTCTAGGACTCTTCAGGCTTATGCGCGAATTTAGTGGTTGTCTGTCGTTTTTATATACGCACCTTCTATTGAGATTTTAGTGAGCCAATCAGCTTTCTAGTATCCACTGCGCCTTTCCTATCAGCCAATACACATGCGCTTATAGGCCAAAGGCCTATTTGACCTCTTGTTGACCTGCTCCTTTGTGTGTGCCCTATTTAGCCTGGATATCTAGTTTCTTAACCTGTTTTAAATCTAGGTTATCTTTTTTATGTTAGTTTATATATGAATGAATATATATATGTACATACATATATGCACATATATATATACATACATATATGTGTGATCGTTTATGTATATTCATGTTTATTTAATTTATGTATTTGTTTATTTTCTATTGTTTTTGTTAGTTTTAAAACTATTTTGTATTGTTGTCCTAGAGTGAATTTTATCTTGTGAACACAGTTGTTCGCTATTTCTCTTCTAGATTTAATAGATATTAGAGTTCTTTAAAGTACAGGATAGCAAATTTTTCATGAAGGCATAATCTACATGGTTCATCTAGGTCCCTACACGTGTTAGCTTGTCTTATTATTTTCTATTCGACTACCGGCGAAGGTCCGCTGTCCTTGAGTTCTCAGTATTTATTTGCTAGCGTTGTTTTCATACGGTGTTTATATTGTTGAATGTACTTTTGTGGTCATAATATCGAGTTTTGAAATCTAAGGAAGTCATACCTACGTAATATTTCTAGTTATTCGGGTTTTCTTTCGCAAATATTGTGGCCTGGTAAATTACGCTTTTGGTTAGACATTTATTTTGAAGTGGGCAAAGTGTGCGGTGTCTACAGTTGCATTTATCTTGTTCGTTATTAGTATTTTTATTTCTAGTATAGTTGTTCTTGTCCGGGGTTGGTTTATTATTATTATTATTATTATTATTATTATTATTATTATTAGCAGTAGGAGTAGTAGTAGTAGTATTTCTAGTGGTAGTTTTATTTTTGTCATGGTGTCTACTTTTTATTGTTTATTTTGTTGTTGTTTAGATAGTTTTATTTAATATTTTGTTATTATGTGCTTTAATCATCATCTCTAAATTTTCGCAACAACTGTAGGATAAATTTAAGGTATTGTTATTGCAAATTTTGTGTAAGGGGTTGGTTGCGGGAAAGTGTTTTTCAATAAGATCAAGAAATTTCTTGCCAATTTTGTTTTTAACATTTGATTGTATGGGTCCGTATACCAAATTATAGTTCTTTTTCTTCTATTTTTAATTTTATTATAGTTATAGGTGTTTTGTTGCTTATATTTGATATCGATATTTTTGTATCCCCTATTTTTTAGGGCTGTTTCATAGATATGGGTTGACCTGTTAAATGCATTTTCATCGCTGAAGTTATTACTGAGTCTACTTACGATCGAGTTAGGAATCTGTTTTATAACTGATGTTGGGTTATTGGACTTCGGGTTTGCGTATATGTGTGTAGTGCTATCTTTTAAGTAGGGTTCATATATGTTTTTATCTAAGTTTAACGTGACGTCCAGGAAGTTTGTTATTTTTATGTTAGCTGATACGTCTGCTTTTAGGCCTAATTTTTTCATTTCCTTGTGTATGATCTTCTTAAAATTATCTCCCTCGACTTTGTTGGAGTGTTTTATTATAGCTAGTCCATCAGCTTTATATAGGCCGATATCCGTAGTATCAAATATGCTTGAGAGGGTATATAGAATGAATAATGCCACAAGATCTGATGCCTCTGCAGTATCCCTGACAGCCATCGCCAAATCAAATGAATTTGTCATTTTAGTTTTTATCCATTGGTTATTGTTATTTATTAGAACTGATTTTCTACATTTTTTAATAATGTTGATTTCTTCCGAGGATATGTCAGTGTACTCCTCGGCAAATTCTAGGACACTGTTAAAAAGTTCTTCGGATATCGAGGGATAGAAGTCCATGACGTCGAACGGTATAAACGTACATTTATTTTTTTCCCTATATTTTAAAACCAGGTGATTGCTTCGGCAGTATTTGCCCACTGGTTTAATTCTAGGTCTTGTATGATTTGTTTGCTTACTCTAGAAAGTAATGTTTTGCTAATTCTACTTATTTCTGGTTTAGTTGAGTTTATCAAGCGGGTGCTGGGATTATTACTAAAGTCCCATTTGTGGTCTTTAAGCAGAATGCATGCCTCTTTAGGTTTCAATTTGCCAACTTTATCCCTAATTGTTAATTTATCGGTAATTTGTTTACTTTCAGTATTTATTATATCTACGTAGTCGCATTCGTTTGTATCTATTTTTTGTAGTTTTTTGTAATGTTTTCTGTGATTAGTTTGTTATATTCTTGCTTATCTATTTGATAAAAGTTTCTAGTTTTATCTGCTTTTACAAAGATTTTATTAGAGTTGTTTATTTTTCAAACGATTTTGTGTAATTTCCGTTGGAAATTATTAAGTTGATTGTGGAATTCGAAGTTTTTAATTACGTTTAAAGGGTCATTTTCAAAGTTTATCAAAAGGTCTACTGTTTTTGCATTTTTAAGGGTTTTAAAACCATGGGATTCTTTTTTGTTTACGTTTTCATTTTTAAGGAAGCCATTTGCTCGCCATCACATTCGGCGTATTAGTTCATCTGTTTTTTTAATTATTTTAATAATATAGCTATGCTTGCTAGGTGTGGGGATTTTTTTAGCGATGTTTCGGAATTAACTCTTTCCATATCTATTTTTAATGTGGCGAAATAAATTCTTTTGAGAGTGCTTAACTTTTTCAGGAGCTAGGTATAACTACTTCATTTACTCACATAAAATTAATATACGAAAGTATGTATATAAGTAAGTATATAAGTATATATGTGCATATATGTATGTACATATATATATTTATATATAAACTAACATAAAAAAACATGACCTAGATTTAAAACAGGTCAAGAAACTAGATATCCAGGATAAATGGAGCACACACAAGGAACAGGTTAACCAGACGTCAAGTAGGCCTTTGTCTGATAAGTGCATGTTCATTGGCTGATAGGAAGGGCGCGGTGGATACTAGAAAGCTGATTGGCTAACTAAAATCTCAATAAGAAGGTGCGTATATAAAAACAACCGACAACACAAAATTCGCGCATAAGCCTTTAAGAGTCCTAGAGTGGATTAAACGCAGAATAATCAGTGTAGCTTAATCGCCATATATATTTTATAACTTACTAACTAGCTCTACCTATGTATTAAGCACTTTTAAAGTAAATACTTAAAGTTCACGCATAAATTCATACTTTCGTATATTAATTTTATGTGAGTAAATGAAGTAGTTATATATATATATATATAAATCTATAATCTATATATATATATATATCCTTTTTTATTTTAATTTCAAATTACACTTTATTCTTTACTACTATTTTTAATAACGTATGATAAAACTCATGATACCAGTTTATTATGCCGCTGAATACCTGAACTATTTTTATTACAGAATTAGTTTTCGTAGAAAATGTATCGCCGGAAGAGATCTCTAATTACCAGTAACAGCTGACCGAAACATGCTCATGTGTAGCGACATATAAAATCTTATGTAAAAACAAATAAAAAATATATCTCGCCCTACATCGGTATTGACTACTCTTGTATTAACCCCGTTAAAACTGTATTGCTTACTTTGCCTCTGGAATATATTAACCTTGAAATATATATATATATATATATATATATATATATATATATATATATATATATATATATATAAAGGGAGAGAGATAGCGGAGAGAGAGAACTCGAAGTGAATCATTAGGCAAAGAGAAATAGAGAGATATATAGAGAAGTAGAGAAAGAAGAAGAAGAAGAAGAATGCATATAAATTTAATGGAAGCAGATGAGTAAAAAAAGAGAAAGATGTAGAAGAATAACATGAAAAAATGGAAGAGAGAATGCAGTGAATCAAGGAAAATGCCATAAAGTATAAAAAAAAGCGTCAAAAGTAAAATAACAAAAACAACGATAGAAAATTAGGAATTTGATTGTGTAAAGGAGGAAGTGAAAGGAATTTCATAACGAAGAAAACGAGACGCGATAAGGGCATGGGAAATGAGGGTAGCAAGCGCGCACTTGGATAAACGAGAAGCCAGTATGATTTTACTATCCATTATTGGTACTACCGCCTCTTCCTTAGCCTGATGACACGTGCCGAGAGTCGCACCCCTCGCCGACCTCTCTTCTAGGATCCAACTTTCGACTCCCCATACCTTACCTTCGATCGACGTAGACTTGCAGTCAGATTTCAGTCGTTCTAATTGTTTCGTCTGTTACGGTGGATGTTAATGTTGAGCCCTCATGACTAATTGGATTTACGTATGTTAAGCCTCCTCCTTTCATTCTCCATTCCCTTCCCACTCGATATCCTGTATCTGTGTGCGCATCTCTCTCTCTCTCTCTCTCTCTCTCTCTCTCTCTATATATATATATATATATATATATATATATATATATATATATATATAATATATGTATGCGCTTATCTCTTTGATTCAATAAATATTCGTAAAAGTGAAGAAAACATGCTCCCGAAAAAAATATACGCACGTGAATATATAGAGTTCGCAAGCATATGTATGAGATAGAGAAAAGGAAAGAGAAAGAGAGAGAGAGAGAGAGAGAGAGAATGCAAGAAAGAAAACGATATAGACGAAAGGAAGTATGTTTGTTTAACTCTCTTATTCTCCTTTAAACTATATCATGCATTTTTAGGAATTATCTGTCTATATGTCTTCCTTGCTTTGTATGTTCCTTCCTCACTTTCTCTTTAATTCAATTCCTACACTTATGCAGTGCACTTGCGTTGCTAAGGCGCACACTATATAGAGAAAGGTACCGCACTTATGTGAATGTTCAACTCTGTTTCTGTCTTTCTCACTTACGGCTCTCTCTCTCTCCCTCTCTCTCTGTTTATCTCTTTCTCTCTCTCTCTCTCTGTCTTTCGCCAATCTAATCCCTTATTCTTACTGAAGAGAGACACGCATATACAGTTGAAGAGATAGATATATAAAAAGAAACAGAGAAAGAAACAGGGGTTGGATAGAGTGTGCCTGTGTCTGTATGCATATACAGATAAAGAGAGAGAGAGAGGGGGTGAGAAAATGTAAGACTCTAAACTCTAAGTTTAAGTTAAAAGAGCAAAAATAGATGTAACACATGTCTAAGATTAAACGCGCCCCAGAATGGACATCCACGTATGCTTCGTATGTTTTCTTGGGGAATCAATCACTTTATTGTGTTTAACGCCGAAACACCATTCCGACAATTAATCAGGTATTATTAGTAGACCATAAACACGCACAATTATTTTGCAAATAATTAAGGTGACATTCACAACAGTACGAATACATAATTGAATACAATGCATCTAGTTTCTAGGTTACGATGCCTTCGACTTAGTAACATAGGACTCTAAAAATGTTGTAAGATATTCAATGTGATGTGATGATCTTGTGCCATTTGTCGGCAAAAATGGACATGCGTGCTAATGATTTTTACTTGAAACCACTGACCTTTGGAAGTGTACTTATCGATCGAGAAGCTGGTTTGATAAAATAAATAAAATAATCCTCCAGGTTTGGAAAGGTTAAGATCGGATAATGCAAAAGGAAACTATGTGAGTACAAAACATTTGTAAGCTAATTAGACTTCCATTCGCCGAGAGAGATAGATAGATACAGATAGAGAGAGGTTTAGCTACTGCAGTAATGTCGTCAGTATATATATATATATATATATATATATATATATATATATATATATGTGTGTGTGTGTGTGTGTGTGTATGCTCGCGCGCGCGCGCGTGTGTGTATAAAAGTGTGGGTTTGTAAATGGTACAAATAGCATAGAATTGGGGATATTTTACATTTGCTTAGTGCTTGTCTACCCACGCAGTATAATACAGATTAATCACGTTACTCAGGTAAGCAAAGTCATTCTAATGCGGGGGTTAAAGGTAGCAATTAGATTAGTTCCGTGAATATGAAGTGCTATAGATTCTTTCTCACGATAATAAGATAAAATGGATGTTTATATAGATGTCTAGTTTGAATAGGGTGATTAGAATTGTGAATGGGTAAAATACTCATGGAAAGTAAATTAAACAGAAACCTGTGGGTTTCATATTCCCTAAGCAAATTGTTAAGTTAAATCTTTCTTTTTCTCTCTCTCTCACTATATATATATATATATATATATATATATATATATATATATATATATATATATATATACCTCGTATGTTCAGTTCGTTGATAAGAGGGTATCATATAAATATGCAATGTGTATGCAGGGCTGGGATAAAGAAAATATCTAAATAATATTTTTTACCATTTATTTTCATTTTATTCGGGTGTTATTAGTTTGCTTTTCACGCATATACTGCGAAACATAAACGCTTATACCGGAAAAAGACTTTGACACATGAGGAATTTCGAGGCATCGATCGGGTCCATCAAATAGGCAAATAGATAATAAATGTTCGCATAAGATTATTAAAAATACTCATGACAATGTTTATGTATGTTTGCTGTTATCTCAACAAGTGAACTAGGCCATGTACCAAAGGAAATATTACAAAACATAATCAAGGAGGTAGAGAACTGTATAACTCAATTTCTTAAAAGGCTTTTTTTTCACTTAAAATTAGTGTTGAGAAAATATCAAGACTTAACATAAGGTCAGCTTTAACTTGATATGAAAAATGTCTGCCACTTAATCTTGAAAAATAACTCATCAATCGCATCACCTATGCAAGTACCATCGAAGAAATTTCATAAGCAGCGACGAGCATAATTCTAGCCTGAATAGTGAATCCATATATACCAATAAACAGTAGAATTTGATTATGATGATTAATAATTATTCTTTCGATGTATCAATGAGGTTTTTTGTCTTCGATCAGAACACAGACCTAGAAGGTAGATAACTAATTACTATACATACTTAGTAACACAGATGTTATCCAAGTAGACATATATGGAAGAGACGTAACAGTAAAAGTAACACTCCCTTATTTTTATTTTTTACTCCTGTTGACCCCTAACAATGGGACACCGACACTTGGACGTAAGGGATGGCTATTTGGGACCACGCCTAGCAAAGATTAACAAGATGTTGGTTTACGTTACATTTAAACTTTTGCATATGAGTACAGCCATGGAAACAGGTAGCAGGAAAGGAATGCTAAAGTCTAGCTATTCGAGGGAAGAAACGATGAGAATGGAAACCTTTCTGGCATTTAAGGACTTCAACAGTGAAGGCGTGTAATTTTGTTGCTAAGCAAGTTTGTCGTGGATATCTATATCGAGAGAGCACAAGTGCAACAAGTTCATCGGAAAACAGTCCGTTAAATACTTGCAAAATAGGCACAGGGATGCAACATTGAGGCGATGGGACAGGTGTTGGAGCTTAGTTGACAAAGTGGAACCTATTAAATTGAAGATTCCTTTTTGAACAAACAGGAATAAACTAGTGGAAGATGGACTGGCCAGATGCACCATTTTCCCAATACTGCGTACATTGGCAAATGCTGGCCTTGTGGAGGCAAGGAATACTCTCAAGTGTGAATAGTTTTCTAGCACGATAGAGGAAACCAACCTTCTTTGTAGCACCCTTTGCAATGTCCTCAATGTTCCAGTTCATATTGCCCGTGAATGTCCAGCCGAGAACTTCTTAGATAGTGTGTTATTTGTAATCGATATTGATAAGAGAGGTGTCTTGTAATTGTTAAAGAGGAGCAGCTTAGTTTTATAAGTATTAAACGTTATCATGTATCTGCGGCCCCATTTCACTACGGTCTGGATTTTATTTTCCAAAAATTCTGGCATTGTCTTAGATTTGTATACATACGTTCCTTCCTCGGGCATGTTGCAGATTGTTGTGTCATCAGAAAATATGCCTTAAAAACTTAAAATACATGTAAGCTCTAATTTTAACGAAATTAATAAACAGTGGAGAAGCCCACTTAAGCAATTTCTTCTTCAAACTGATTGTAAATATAATGTAATTTTCGAAATGTTGAGAAGTATTAGTGCCCGCGTAGTAAGTGTTATATGTTATTGCGAATTATAATATATGTATACAAATATCAAATATACGTCAACATAGAATATGACGATTCAAGTATCTCTAACATAGGAAAGTGTGTTTATGTTAATAGAATTTGGACTTATTTTGCAGTTTTCAAGATTTATGTGTTCGAGCGTACGTGTTGTCGAAGCTGTGGAGACATAGATAAAATGTTTTGTACGTATTATTACGCGTTGTTATGTTCATTGTCCTGTTTATGCATGTATAAGCGTATGATGAAATCTTTTGTCCCATCTTAGTTGTAGTGAGCTTATCAAGTTAACCCTACCAGACATGAGCTACTGAACATAATTTGTCCCTATGCCTGGCCTTCTAGCAAAATTGTGAAAACAAAATTAACGGCTTAGTAACTTTTTGCCTTTCATCTACCGTCAGGATTCAGTCATTGTTAGCCGCTTCGTCCAACAGGTGAACCCCTCCTTGATGCGCAGGTACTTTCTGCAGTGGGTGCACCAGAACCTTGTCTTCACCTTCTTTTGGAGGTTGTTTTTGTAATATATTCCAGGGTGCTGTCTGTTGTATCTCAGGTGTTTCTCCATGCACACAGAACAGGTATAGTCAGATGAGATGCCGCGATTGGGTAGCTATTTTTAGCTCCCTGACAACACAAAAATACATGGTCCAAAAAATACCGGTTTAGTGGGAACTCGGTATGTAGCATTTTCGGAAATTACGGGTATAACGGTAACTCGGTCTAGTAGGGTAAAAAAGTATTCAGGAGGAAAAACGTGTGAATAAAAAAGAGGTTATTAAGAGTGCTAAATTAAAAAAACAAACAAACAAAATATAATATTTTTTATTCATATAGACAAATATTATATTATCGCTACACTGAACATGCTAATGTTTCAGACATGTGGTCAGTCCGAACCACAAGACTTCTTCATGCGATGTGATAAATCCTGTGTTTCCGTGAAAAAGCCCGATTCTTCACTGAAGAAATAGAGGAGATATTTTTAAAAAATACAATTGTTAAATTCAGAATGGAAGGGGTGGGGATTAGGTGAAATTTTAGACTCTGGAAATTTATGTATGTATGTATATATATATATATATATATATATATATATATATATTGAACAGTTTAAGATTAAGCTTTTAGTCTCCTAAACGTGTACTAACACAAACATACATGCTTCCTGAATAACAATTTAATATGATAATACTCTGGTTTGTATTGAGCACTTTTGGATTTATTCGTTTACCAATATATTTTAATATAAATATATACACATATATAATGTATATAATCTCAAAGGTGAAGGTAGGATAGCCGCAGCAAAAATGGATTTTCTAAATCAATACTATTGCTTGAAAATAAATTTAGACTTAATAGGGTTGTTTACTATGGATATCTTGATTAATGATTCAAAGCGTTTAGCGAAAAGAGGGAGCAAACAGTTGAAGCGATAATTATGCGCGTCCGTTATTTTAATTTCATATATATAAGTATATATGTATTCCCTGAATTTTTATCTCGTGTATATTAACTTACGCGCATTGTTATATATATATATATATATATATATATATATATATATATATATATATGTATATATATAGATAGATAGAGAGAGACACAGAGAGAGAGAGAGAGAGAGATAAAAGTTAGATACATTGATAGATTGATAATATCTAATAGTCGATAATGATATTAAACAAACTATCCATTACTTTCGTTTCATATACGATCTATAGAGATTTCAATTTTACTTGGATATCTTAATATTGAGATTTACAATAGACGATGTATGAAGAGGCTCGGCGTTGATTGCTCAAAAAAGCGGGTCAAGGTTTACACAAGCAACAGAGAAATACATACAACAATTGCGTAATTTATCATTAATATTGTAAATGGATATAAAAAAGATAATGTGATAAGAGGGTAAAAAGAAAAATGGAGAAGTATAATGTGTTTAGAGATATGAAATTGGACCGAAACTTAATTTGTACTTACTTTGAATGTCTTGACGTAAATTTTTACTTACTCTGAATGTCTTGACGTAAATGGTAGCATTTAGTATCTGTGAGGAAATTTATCTTCAAAAATGTCCATGTAAAAAGACATAAAACCCAGCAATGTATTAAAATGCTATAATATAAAGCTGAATGTGTGTGGGTGTGTCTGGTCACGAATAGGCTCCTATATGGTTGACTATTATAGAAAACTGATCACATATAATGATAGATGTATCGAGACACAGGAATGGGTATGTTTGATCTGGCATAATGATGAGTCATTAAAATTGTGGGGTCTGCGTACGCGCCTGGTCCACAAAGTATGGAAATAAAAAATTAAAAAAAAAAAAAACGTTTTCAAGTGTTTTTGATATAGATGTACATAATAATACTTTGATAAGTAGCTTTAACTTAAATAGGGATGGTATAATAAAATTGTGGGATCTGCGTTCCATAGAATGGAAATAGGCACAAACTTTAATAAAGACGTTTCATATCTATCTGCTAAAGTATACTTTGATGATTATGTTTCAATTTGTAGAAATATGGTATAATAAAATTATGGGTTGTTCTTTCGCGCCTGACCTCCATAGAATGGAAATATGTCACAAAGTTTAACAAGGTTTTTTATGTAGATCCACAGAATATTGTGATAAGTGTTTCAGTGTGAACAGGTATGGTATAATAAATCATGAGGTTTATCAATTTTATTTTTACTTTCATCATATTTTGCTTTGGTTTTGATACCCCAAATTCGCAGCTATCTCTTTACACCCCTTGCTTTTCATAACCTTTCATACTTTCATAAATGAGAGCCCATTTTCTGTAGGCTGTTTCTAAACCTAGTCAACGACGGGTATTTTCTAGTATATATATATATATATATATATATATATATATATATATATATATATATATATATATATATATATACAGAGTATTCCAAAATGTGTGACCCCATTTTTAGGCAAATAATTTTGACAACTTTCGTTGGAATGACCTAAAATTGTCACAGCTTGTGTAGAAATGTTTCAAGTTTTCGCGTGTAACGTTTGCCACTTCTATTTTTTAGGTAAGGAAATGCCGTTCACTTCAAATTAAAAGGCATTTTGCGTGTTAGAGTATGCTCGGACTTAGTCGCCGAAGACAATGCAGCGTGCTTTCTTCACAAATTTTGCAAAGAAGGCACAAAGTGCAAAACGAATTCGGACTTGGCACCAAAAATTTCAAGAAAAGGGCTTCGTATGCATACCTAAATCGTCAAATGCTTCCAAATTGGCTAATTTTTCAATTCATGGGCAATGAAGACGAAAGTTTCATTTTTCAGCAGGATGGGGCTCCACCTCACTGGAAGCTCACTGTACAAGCCCACCTCAATGAGGTTCTGCCAGAGAGCTGGATCAGTCGAGGTAGTGAATAAGACGATTTGCTTCTGAAATGGCCACCACTATCATCCGACATTTCTCTGTGTGATTTTATCCTCTGGGGTTATGTGAAAAGACTAGTCCTCGTGCCTGCTCTTCCAGCTAACATTGAAAAACTGAAACAGAGAATTACAGCTGTACAGAAAACTGTTACAGAAAACATGTTACAACGAATTTGGCAAACATTTCTCAAAACCTTAGATAATAGTGTTTACTTATAATGTTTAATGGCAGCATTTTACTCTTTCACTTTCAAAATAAATAATTATCACTTTACAATAAAACAATTTCAAATCAATTACGAGTAATTTTGATTTTCCGTCGGATTAGGTATTAACATTTATTAGGTATCAACAATAGAAAATTACAGAATAAAGAAAATTTTATGACAAGGAATAAATCTTTACGATAGAGTTATCAAATGTTCTCCATTATATAAGTCATGGATATGACCTTAAACTATATCCAGTGGTGAGGCCTCAGCTTGCGGGCTGTGGAGAGTGCGGGGCCACCCTTTAATTGCTATTGCTCCCAGGTTCACTCTGACCCAGAGTGGTAGTACCTGTTAGGGTCCCAACTATGGGTTGAATAGAAACCGACCTGAAAACAACAAATATATTCTATTTAAAAAAAATATTCAAATTTTGAATTCGGCATTAAATAACCTGAAAACGGTTGATATGCCGTAAAACAAAAACAACTAACCAAACGATCCTCCATTACAAAGCAATTAGATTTCAGAGTTTCAACTATTATATGATATTTTTAGAACCTATTAATTGCTTATATTGGAGCAACATGACTTAATTCGTCCCATCACCAAAGTAAGAAAGGAAAAAAAAACAATTGTGATGATCATGAGAAGAAGTTTCCGGGTACACATGTGATACGAAATGAGCGTTCTCGATTTTAGCCAATAAAAGTAACATATATAAAAAGCAAAATTGCTGAGTGAACAAGGTGGTGTCCAATTCTGAATGTAACCGACGGCAATGAGTCTGGTCCGAATACTGCATTTCGGAAAGTAAAGGCCATTTTGTTCGCTCGTTGATGCTTTGGCATTTTATTTCGAGACGCCCAGAGAAAATGTTAGTTGCTGTCCACTTTAGAAAATACCATTTTTGTTTCCCTTTTTATTTTTATTAATCGATACCTGACAAAAAAAATGAATAAATATACAAAATCGAAAAAATAAATGTACACAATAAACAACGGATATTTCTAAAATACGAACATTCAATCTGTGCGATCAGTGATCTAAATTGTATTTTAAACAAATGCATAAGAAATCAACAAAATACTATTTTGAATTCAAGCAGTAGATATTTACGAAAATGCGACAATAATGTTTGATTGTATGTAAGCATGAGAGGCCAAGAAAAAGAAAAGTGTGAGAGAGCTGTACAAAATTCCATTTTAAACTTAGAAATTACATGCAGATGCAAATCTGATGTTATAGAGTGACGAAAATACTATTTCAAATGATAGAATAACAATTATGATATTGCCGACTAAATCGAACGAAGCAGTGGATAATGCTATTTCGAACACACATGAAAGAGCAAAGAAAATGTCGTTTAAAATTCTAGCCTCACTTCTTATAGGATAGCCCAAAAAATGCTATTTCAAACTTAACTCTGAAAAGTATTTGAAATTCTTCAATTTTAAGGAATACTAACTAATTAACAGGTTATTCCCAAAAGCGTGATAAACAGATCGAAGAACAGGTTGTGACTTTTGGATGCGTCTCGATAAAGATACGTTCATCAAATATGCACGTTCAGCAATGTAGATACTGTTTCCAACTGAAACGTGACAGACCAACCGTATAAAGTCTCCTATAGAAATGCTAAGGCGTATTAAACAAATAAATAAGAAATCTACAAAAGAAAATTTGAATATAAAAAAAAAAAAAATTTTCTCTGGAAAGAAATTGTATTATTCGCCGCCATTTTTACGCTGTATTTTTTTTTATCTGCTTCGGCTCCCTCTAACTCAATATTCTAACAATTTTTCGTACAAAGTAAAATCCGATACAAGTGGATTTTCCATATACAATTTTCTACAAAATATTGCCTTTTTAATATCGACACTTTCGCATGCTTCATTTTTCGCCAGACATTTTCATTACTCGCTGGCTATTTTTATATTTTTTGGTCGATCATTTTCCGTATAATGCATATTTCTTTATCCACTTTTGTCTGACATATTTCGTCTATTTTGCCTTGTTTTCAGACTAGAAATAGATAACCTGAAGGTTCTGAAAGGAAGAAAGCATAAGAAAGTCAACGCCGGCTTTAGAACAATAATGTCAAGATAAATTAATAGTTTTGTTTATTGCTTTTTACACATCATTGGAACTTTTTGGACTGGAGTCTGTTCTCTATATTGATATGCTTTATTCCATTTTACCTCATAATCTATCTTTTTTTCTAACTGTCGCTCTAATATTTCTTGATGTTCTTTAAGTAAGTAAAAGCAGAATTACTTTTGCTATTTATCTATTTATCTATTTCTAAACTCTTTATAAACCTGTCGACTAATTTTTTTCTTCTTTATAATTAATAATTATAAATAACTTCTGAATTAATGGATTTATAATCTTAATACCTATTTACGTTCCCGCGTCGTTCAACCAAGGAATGATTCATTTCTACTGATTTATTTTTTAAAAGTATTTATTACCATGCATATATATATATATATATATATATATATATATATATATATACGTATGTCTTAAGCATTTTTCAGCATAAACATATGTATAACGATCATAAGGAGCGAATGATCAGAACAAACGTGAAAATGATGCAAATTTATAGAATGGAAATCTTATATCAACGAGATAAATAGGGGATAAAAAATAAAAAAGAGATATAAGAATGTAAGAAAGTTAAGGTAAGAAAGTAGAAATAGTAGATGCATTAACAATGCATTCTTATTTTGTGAAAATATTACAATTTATAATGCGGGTAAAAGATCATGCCAGAATTAAATATCTCCATACTTAATATTTATGGTTACGATATATAATTATATTCAATGCGTATATTTGTTTAATTTATAAATTAATTATTTAAAACGCTCGGAAATTATATTGAAACAAAAGGAGAGGCATTTAAAGTCAATCCAATTATCCAAAATACTCTATAAAAGGATAAAAAACATGATGAAATATTTAATAATAAAAGATAACTAAAAACTAATCGACCCTATAAATCACATGTAAGGAATGGTGTTTGAAACGTTCTACCAAGTGCCATTCACTAGCCCGGCCCCGTAACCCCATGTTTATCCCATACTGTATTTTAAGCAGATACCATGATATTTAGTTCGATGTACTTCAATATAACAAAAGTGCATGCACATCTTTCGCCAGACAATCCAATAGTTTCCGAGAAAATGTTCACCGAATAATCTGACAGACTGACAGAAAGAATGACTTTAAATTAGAATACACTTTATTAAAGCCTGTTTGTCACAGTTGTGAATTGCAAAAAATGCTATCTGAACGTGATGACATTTTAGAATAAGGATATGCAATAACATTCTGTTCTTAACTTGGAGAAATTCCATGGAAACGTTTAGGATGCTACAAACTGCTTTTGGGTCATCTTGAATAGATCGAACATCAGTTTTTGAATAACACAAGATACTCATAGACAGATTTTATACGGAATAATAAGACGTCTCAGGGAGTAAGGAAGTCAGAACACAAGAGGTGTATTGCCAAATAACGAATTTCATCGATTAGAATCGTCATTTGTCTATAGACAATACGTGAACAGTTAGATGTCAGTGTTGTAACTGTACACACAATTAGATGCAGAGAATATGCGCGAGGTTTATGCCGAGAATGCACAGAGAAGATGAGAAAGAAAGAGGTTGTCATGACTAAAATGCGATTCTAGAAAGTTCGTTACCATCTCCGTATTTCTAACCTTGCTCCCTGTGACTTTTGCTTATTCCTAAGCTCAAGTTATTAGACAACTGAGCATATGTAAGAGGTTGTGACCAGGGTCATTGCCACGCTCACACGACTTCCATGGGACCTTCCAGAAGTTGTTGGAACGGTACAAAAAGTGCATAACAGCCGGAGTAGATTCGTTTGATGGGGACTAAAAAGGTTTATTTACGTAGATAATTCTGAGAGTATTAAGTAAAAAAATTAAAATAATTTCTTTGATTTCATTTAACACCTTGTGTTCGAGGGTTTTTTCTGCATCTGCCGATTCAATTTATACTTTTGTCAATCCCGCAAGATGAAACGTGTTTGGCAGTACGGTTCTTACTTATAGTTGTAACAACAGTCTTGTTTACCCTGCTGTCGGGTTAAACGTTTTATTATTACTTGACCTCTTCGTTTCTCTCGATATGGATTTGTCCTTTAGACAGAGAAGGTACTTAAAATCCATCCCGGAACTCCGTCAGATATTGAGTAAACCACATTGAAGAACTATCCAATTTTCCAGATACCCCTGTCGCCATCATTTGCATTAGTTTGAACTGGTGGAAAAAAAACTCCGTCTGGCAAATACTTAAGACTGTGGAAGGAATATTTTCATATATATAGCCAGTAAGGAAAAATGGCCCTTCCTTGAAAGAACTTTTTTTTTAACGAAACGGTTGTAGTATTAGTCAATCCAAGTATGTATAGGACCTTGAAACTAACTTTTCCCCTAAACGTCGGCGGCATCACGCGTTGCGGCTAGGGCATAAGAACGCTGGTGAATTTGAGCATGTCAGCGTTCTTTCGCCGGTGGATTTTGAAGCCGGGTTCGACATTAAATAAGGTAAGATCATATCTCTGCTCTTGACTAGTAAAAATGTTGAAGGTTTGGCGTCTCTGGACCAAGCGGTATGTGTCAAAAGATACTTTCTGTACCTAGAAGTGGATGTGTCTGCAGCTAAAGATACGTACTTTCTTCACCTAGGATTGTCAAGATGCTGGTTAGAGACTTCGACGTTTTTTCAGTATATGATGATACCTAGGGAAAGGGTGTCTCCTTGTTTGTGAAACGCATCATCTCTGCGACCGTCGACGTTGTTCAGGGATGCGGAGCGCAGGTTAGTCGTGGCATATATTGTCATCATAAACTGCGTTTCAGATGGTTGCGGTTCATGAGTCCATCACAGCTCGGGAGATGGTCTGCTTTTTTTTCGAAATCTCGACGTTTTCTGTCGAGTGTCCGAAGCGAATTGTTCTAAGGATAGACAAAGTTGTGAGAAGTGGAGGGACGGATAGTTGCGAAACTAGCCTGGTTGTCCTGATAGCTGGATGCGATCTGGTTGACAGGTTTCCTGTCAACAGCTAGAAAAGATGTGAGCATGGACAAATAGTGTATTTTCCTACCTCAATAATCATTTGGATATGATGATAGAAGAGGTGAGGTAGACATTTTATCATATCCTACATATTGGTGTCTAGGTCAATCGAAACAGAAACTAGTTATGGCTCTTTTGAAGTTAGGACATAGGCCTAAACTAGCTGGCTACTAGAAGTTGAATACACTATTGCTGGAGATACAAGACTTCTGGTACCATCTTGTGTTACTTTCCAGAAAAAAAACTTAGTAAGAGCGGTTACTTGGAGTAAATAGTGGGTAAGGAAGAAAACAAAAATCAAAGACTTCTCAATCAAATACGCTCTAGAAAAAGTCAAGGAGAAAAAATATTAGATAAAATAACCCGGGCGGTGGCGGAAGAGGATACTGTTAGCATAGAACTAGCTAAGAGGACCTTCGGTGTGAGGCTAGCGAGCGTTATGAAAGCGGAGTAATTAAAACTAGGCTAAAGAAAGTTTCGAACGAAAACGTGGACTCCGACGCAGACGAGCATAAGTATGCCCCAGAAAAAAACATTGCCAAATTTAAACACCCGGATGAAAGTACCTTGGAATTGACTCATGAGATCTTGGAGGGTTTCGAGAGCATTTTGAAGAGCGCTTCACACTACTGTTTAATATCCGATACAGGGGTTTAACAACTACCTGGCCAACTCTACATGCCTAGAGGGGGCTAGAGTTTCTGGTTGCTAAGATATGGTTATGGACCGTGAGGTCTTGACTGAGCTGAAGTAGGTCGGCTTCAACAAATCGCCGAGACTTAGTGGTGTACCACACAGAACTGTATTTGAGATTGTATCCAATGTTTATATCGAGTCTGATGAACTTGTTAAACCAAATATTTTTTCATCCCTGGTCAAGTAACCACAAAAGTTATTACATTGTTGAAGAAAAAGGGACAGGCATGATAGGGGAAAAAACTAGACGATTGCAGGCCAAGACGTTGCTAAACACAGAGTTAAATATTTTGGCTAATATCCTATGCAATCGGTTGCAGATAGTTATAGAAAAGTTGATTGAACCCAATCAAAATTGGTCGTAAATAAAGAGATCGATTAAAAACAATATGCATCTGATCCGGGCGATCCCAGATTGAGTTATAAAAGACAGCACGGAAACAAAACAAATCAATTTGGATTATTCCAAATCTTTCGATACGGCTGACTAATGCTTCTAGGCATTTGTTTTAGAGACCATCGATTTTAAATCAGAATTCTTCAAATGGATCACCGTTCTGTACCGTGCGTCAATGACAGTGATGTAATCAACGGAAAGCGTTCGCAATTCTAGATCCCCCTCCCCCGATCGATACGTTAGAGCTGTTTGCTATTCCCACTGCTTTACAGTCTTGCGTTGGAACCGCAATTTAGCAAGTCAGGAGACAAATTCGGTGATGCACAGAATCGTATTACCTACTGGATCGCGCGCCAGAGTTTCGTGCTCGCTGATGACATTATTGCTTTTGTGTTATGCTTCCGAGACATCGAGGCGGTGACAGAGGCGCTTACACGTTATAAAACGATCACTAGGGCGACAAATCAATCACAGGAAGTTAGTTGAGCTCCGGTTGAGTATCTCGAGCATTGTTATAACTGTTTCGGTTTCTTTATGCTGGACAGGTGATTCGTTCGAATTCTTAGCATGTTATTCGGACCAAATCTCCAACTTGACAGGAATTGCTCGAGGGTATAGTCAAATGTCGAAGCATCGATTGACTCATTGCTTCGCAAGAAACTCCTTAAAGGCTATGGTGTAGGGTGCGCCACAATTGTATGTCCTCTTATCCTCTACCGGTTGACTGTACTGCCTCTGCATGCTACAAACCTCAAGGCCCACGAGAGATTTCTGCCCTCACTTCTCTGTGACAGCAAGAATTATTGGGTTCTCAGACATGTCTTTATTTAACGTCCGTGTGAAATGTGTTTGGGTATTCCGAACTTGGCATTTCACCGAGACTGCCGTTCGGAGTCAAATTTTGTACAGAATTAGTGTGAAACCTCGCGTTCGATAGTCTTTTCCAACTTCATTACGATTACTTATTCGAGGATAAACGTAGACCGAAAGGCAGCAGGCAGTTCTTCAAGGAGTGTCGACTTAAGCTGAAAAAGCTGTCTCTCGGTCCAGTAACAGTCCACCGCTTTCCAGAAAGGAAGGGCACAAAGCAACTAGCCAGGGAGGTTGTTTATGACGCGATCTGTTGGCACATGGGATGATCAGAGGAGAAGATCCATTCCAATTGTAGTTGCGCACCAGGTACGCGTCATCTCAACGATTTGCATTCTCGCGCACCCGACAAATTGCCCAAAACGCACTTAGATTACACTCTCCCTTAGAGATTAACATGCTTGCTGCAGCAAACCTAAAAACATTGGGCGGTCTATTATTTAGAAAGGGTTAGGAGAACCTTATTAACGCATTAGTGTTGTTTGTTGTTAATTCCCAATTCCATCGCCAATGAAAAGTTATCATTGTAAATAATTTAATACTTTTTCTTTTAAATTTTGGTTTAACTTAAGTAGAACACCTACTGGAGTGGTAGCGGTATTGTGATAAAGGAAAAAATTTCTAGTTAAAAGTAGGATCTACATTTTTTAGTATTTGAGATCAATGATGACCAACGATACACATTATAACAGAACTTTTGAATGGCCTTGTGCCTAATTCGTTCATTATGTATTTTTATATTTTGTGCAAATAAATATTTAGGAGTGTAATATCTGTTGTGATGTTGAACTTAATTAATTCTATCCTAAGCAATGGGGAACCACTTTCAGACTACGGACATTTAAATGTTTTTGTTTCCTAACTCAAAGTCCCTCTTGCTGGGAGCCAGATATTAACCCACATTTAAAACAACCTTGTGTCAAATTTTGCTCTAGTAGGGAAGCAAATAAATAGGAGATTTAAACCTCGTCAATCGGCAGTTACGTAAGACTTTTATAAAAGTTTGTGGAGAAAGGCTATTTACTAATAAATAATAAGTGAACTCATAAAATACGCCATTAGCGATTAACTCACGATCGCGTGCAAATGCATATATTGTAGCTTGCTTATGCATCCTGCATATAAATATTTTATAAAGATGCGAAAACTCGATATTAATTCGCAAGCGGATACACTGTTTTCGAGAACGAAACTAACTATTTACACGAAACGCGTTTTAGAGTTTTGGCTTAAACGTCACGCTTAAATAAGATAAAATCTACAAGCACAGGGCGTTATAGCCCTGGGCAAAGGTGTTGACGCCATTTTCTGTAAATATAATTTCTTTCGAATAAACAACAACTGTCGTTTTTCAGTTCAGGCAATGACTAATACAGATATCCATCATTGATGCTGCTCTAAAAAGTAATAAATAAAAAGAATATCAGCATGATTGTATTTTAAGATTTATAGGGTTAGTAGTGACAGATAATTTTGGTAGAGTAATAGTCGATTCATATACAGTTATTAAACTACGGCTGTTTAATCACTAAGATGAAAAAGGTTTTGAGTCTTCTCTTATGTATGCCAACACTGAAAGAAAACCTTGTTGTTTCGCCCTTGGTTTTCCAGAGTTCATCTGCTGGATAAGAGTTAATATTTCTTTTTCTGTCCCGAAGAGCTTTAACTTTATTGGAAGCCGAGTACAATCATTTAACAAAAGACTTTGCTTCCAGTCATTAATCTTATGTGATTATAAAATAAAACCTATTTGATATGAGAATATTCGTAGTTTTGAATGAAATGATGAAATATTTAATTAATAAAATCGATTTATATACGAATAGTTTGTAGTTTAAAATGAACTAATAAAAGATTTAATGATTAAAAGTTATTTGATATACGAATAGATTGTAGTTTAGATTTTTTTTTTACACAGTGATCACCACTTATCAAGGCCCGGAAGCCACTCAGGGATAAGGGTTATTGCAAGTACATTACGTTAGTGAGGAGATTTGCTGAAATGTTTACTTAAGGGGGCTGTTCATTAGGAATTTGTTAAAATTGGACTTGAAGACATCCAAGTTGTAGTCCGGTGGGAAGCAGGGAGACGACACAGAGTTCCACAGGCGTGCAGTTCTAAGAAAGAAGCTTTGTTCATGAAATCCGCGTTTTGATTTAGGCACAGATATAGAGTGGGGGAAATTTTTCACAGTGAATTCAGCTAGACGGGTGTTTTTCGTGAAAGATTGGCGAGGGGGGACCAGAGATTGGAATTCAGACGAGCATCTTCCATGGAAATAATGATAAAACAAGGACAGGCTCGCAACGTCTCTTCTGTGGGAGAGAGGATGCAGGGTAGAGAAAAGGGCATCCTCAATAAGCCACGAAGTCTATTTTGTACTCTGTCAAGGCAGGATAGGCTGTTTTTAGCAGCTCCTCCCCAGATATGGCAACAGTATTCCATCCTTGGACGTACTTGGCTTTTATATAGATAGAGAATTGCATCAGTAGTGAGATATCTTCTGGAGCGGTAGAAGGATCCCACCATCTTTCCAGCGACCTTGGCAACAGACTTGATGTACGTGTTCCATTTCAGATCTGGAGTAAAGGTCAAACCCAGAAGCTTGTCAAAACACGGGGCCTCACCCAGACGAGAGCCATCCATCACAATTGATGCCAGATGGGGATCAGAGCGTTGATGATGTAAGGATAGAAGTTTGGTTTTGGATGCATTAAAGGTAACCAGCCACATATTCCCCCACTGAACCACGTGCTCGAGATCAGAGGAGAGAGAATCAGAGAGAACTTTGCCATTTACAGCCTTTGCTGTTGCCGTAGATGGTCGTGTCATCAGCATAGATGTCAACGAATGATTTATGTATGTGTTTAGGGAGGTCATTGATGTAGATCAGGAAGAGAGTTGGGCCCAAGATTGACCCCTAAGGGACTCTAGCATTTATATTGCAGGCCTCCGATTTTTGTCCATCTACCACTACTCTTATGAGCCTATCGGAGAGAAATGATTTAATGATTGAGAAAACATTTCCAGTTATACCGTAGCTGGAAATCTTGTGAAGTAGACCCTTATGCCATACCTTGTCGAAGGCCTTTGATATGTTACGAGCAATTGCCCTAGAAAGGAAGCCTTTGTCAAGAGATTCACTAATCCTGTGGGATATAACCGTCAGCACATCTGCTGTAGATCTTGCAGAGCGGAAACCATATTGTGTGTCACTAAGAAGGTTATTCCTGCTGAGGTGGTTGACTATTTCTCTATTTAATATGGATTCCAGCAACTTACTCATAACACACAGGAGACTTATTGGTCTGTACTGAGAGGGAGATGACTTATCACCTGAATTCTTAAATACAGGGCAAACTGATGAGGTCTTCCAGGGAGTCGGAAAGCACTTCTCCTTAAGGCAGCGCTTAAATAATTTCGTAAGTATGGGAGCAAGTTCTGGTTGAAGCTTTTTTAACACTATAATTGGGATGCCATCAGGGCCAGTTGCTTTACTGGAATCTAGGTTCTTGATTAGCTTGGCGACCTCATGCACGGATATTTGTATGTTACCTAGCTTGTTCTGTGTTATAGGAGGAAATATGGAGAGTTGATGGCCTTCGTCGCATAGGGTAGAATTAGCTGCAAAGTTCTTTGCAAATAGTTTGGCCTTGTCTGACGCTGACGAGATGACCTCTGGTCCATTGATAATGGTTGGGATAGAACGCACACTTCTGTTCAGGATCCTATTTGTTATTTGCCAAAACTGGTGGGATCCAAGCCGCTGATCAGCTACCTTGGATTTAACAGACTGGGCATATAGCTCTCTTGCATTTTTTATTACTCTTTTACAGTGGTTGCTGGCAGTCCTGAAAGCAGCTTTAGTCTCAGTGCATCTATTACGTTGGTAGCTATGGAAAAAGTGATAGCAGCAGCACATTCTGGGGAGAACCATGGCTGGCTGTTAGGTTTTTGTTGGAATTGTTTAGATGGTATGAATTGGTCTATGCCTACAATTAACCATTGGGTCAGATCTGATACTATAGAGGACACTTCCTTTTTAAACATGGAGTGCAGAGGTAAATCAGATATGAATGTACGGAAGCTATCCCAGTCAGCCATAGAGTATCGGTATACAGTACGGTGGAGGGGTAAATCTGGGGGCTTCTTACATTTCGTTTTTATCTTAACTGATGCGACGGAGTGGTCGGAGGATCCTAGAGGAGAATGAACGGAACATGAACATAGCTCAGGGGAAGTTGAGAGAAAAAGGCCAAAGAGGCTTGCAAATTGACCGGGTGTATCGGGCACACGGGTGGGTTCGCGAACAATCTGAGTGAGATCATAAGCAATGGCAAAATCATGACAAAACCTCCCCTCATCGTCTGTCTTATTTGAATGGGTCAGCCATTCCACGTTATGGACGTTGAAGTCACCACAGATGTGGATGTTAGCCGAGGGATATGAAGACAGTATGTGGTCTATTTTCTCAGATATGCTCTTAAAGATAGTAACTCCGTTATTGTGGGGCCTATAGAGGGCAAATATAAATGCAGTGGTGTTAGAAAGTGCAACACTGAAGCATATTAAAGGTAAATTAGGATCTTCTCTAGAGATATCCCTGCCACACGGGAAGCCATCCTTAATGTATGCACATATTCCATGCCCATGGCGATCTTGGGGGTCAGATTTAGCTGTTAAATTTGAGTATCCGTTAATTATGAACTCATCTAGGGAAGTGGTCGGCCCTATTCCAGTTTTACTTAGAAATAATATGTCCGGTTTCGTCTCCTGTAATTGGGTTTCAACCTCTGGAAGGTTGGAACGTAGACCCCCTGATGTTGGAGAAGGAGACCTGGTAGTAAGGGTCTACGTTGGAAGATGTGGTTCTAGGTTTAATCGAGTTTTTATTCTGGAGATATTTAATGTTGAGGTTTTGGGATTTGTGGAATAGGTCGGCATACTTGGTTAGAGCAGTACAGAGAGGGAAAGTAAGAGAGAAAAAGACAGGATTTTTTTTTTCATTTGTGGCACACGAAAAGGTAAAGCCGTAACAATTACCCACTGGTGTGGCATCGAGAGGCCCCACCAGAGACTACTGCATGGTCCAGATCCACTCACCAAATGACAATACAGTCCCAGTACTTTGCGCCTGCTGATAGGACAGCCTCCTTAGTGGTTAATCCAAGGTTCGGGTCCCTGACTATTAGGCGGATAACGTCAGCCCAGACAAACGTTTACCTCCAGCACCCTTACTAGTGGCATGGCCACAAGGACAGATAGAGACAGAAAAATTTCCGACATCTCAGACTACTGGTCACCAAGTACTACCGATTTTAAGCAGCTTTTTCTTCACCCTTTGTCAGAAAAATCACTCATTGAATAAGGACTGAATGACAAAATAGGAGAAGCGAGAGTTACTGGAGCTGCCGATAACACATCCACTGTATTATCTACTCTCCATTAAAAAAAGGGGGGAATGGGGACAAGTGACTTATTAATATCTAAGTAGTAAGTCCGGTGCTAAATTAACAATTCAGGACACTTTTGATGATAATCTCCCCTCCCATATTAATGGGTGGAAGTTTGTCGTTATCTATCGAGTTTAAATCATTAGAGTTTCATCTTATAATTAATTAAAATCCAATAATGAACTATTATCAATTTGTAAAGTCGGCTTAATATTAATTTACATTCGGGTTTAGATAATTATTCAAGGTTTTACTTTAGGTGGTTCGTTTTCATGAGTAACTGTTTCTTTGCACTGTATTATATTTCGAATGTACTAGAACATAAGGCTAACTATATTAGATGGTTTATTTGCCAGCAAGAAGAAGGCATTTACAATACATGCAAGCTTGCAGTAAAAGTATATATTAAGTATACTACTTAAATAAGTCCTAACATTATCTATTCTATTAGAATAATTTCCGGCATTTTTCTTTTATCGTTAGTGGCCGGCATTTTGTTTGTTTTTATTATTTAACTTTGTAGAATGAGGGGGGCGGATAATACAGGAGAATACAGACAAAATACATAAATAAAACTAATACATAAATAAAACTGTACTAATAAAAGATTTAATTACTAAAATCTATTTTATATACAAATAGTTTATAGTTAAAAATAAACTAATAAAAGATTTAATTAATAAAAGCTTTTTGATATACGAATAGTTTATAGTTTAAAATTAACTAATAAAAGATTTAATTAATAAAAGCTTTTTGATATACGAATAGTTTATAGTTTAAAATGAACTAATAAAAGATTTAATTAATGAAAGCTTTTTGATATACGAATAATTTATATTTTAAAATTAACTAATAAAAATTTAATTACTAAAATCTGTTTTGTATACGAATAGTTTATAGTTAAAAATGAACTAATAAAAGATTTAATTAATAAACGCTTTTTGATATACTAATAGTTTATAGTTTAAAATGAACTAATAAAAGATTTAATTAATAAAAGCTTTTTGATATACGAATAGTTTATAGTTTAAAATGAACTAATAAAAGATTTAATTAATAAAAGCTTTTTGATATACGAATAGTTTATAGTTTAAAATTAACTAATAAAAGATTTAATTAATAAAAGCTTTTTGATATACGAATAATTTATAGTTTAAAATTAACTAATAAAAATTTAATTACTAAAATCTGTTTTGTATACGAATAGTTTATAGTTTAAAATGAACTAATAAAAGATTTAATTAATAAAAACTTTTTGATATACGAATAGTTTATAGTTTAAAATGAACTAATAAAAGATTTAATTAATAAAAGCTTTTTGATATACGAATAGTTTATAGTTTAAAATGAACTAATAAAAGATTTAATTAATAAAAGCCTTTTGATATACTAATAGTTTATAGTTAAAAATGAACTAATAAAAGATTTAATTAATAAAAGCGTTTTGATATACGAATAGTTTTTAGTTTAAAATTAACTAATAAAAATTTAATTAATAAAAGCTTTCTGATATACGAATAGTTTATAGTTTAAAATGAACTGATAAAAGATTTAATTAATAAAAGCTTTTTGATATACGAATAGTTTATAGTTTAAAACGAGCTAATAAAAGATTTAATTAATAAAAGCCTTTTGATATACGAATAGTTTATAGTTTAAAATTAACTAATAAAAATTTAATTAATAAAAGCTTTTTGATATACTAATAGTTTGTAGTTTAAAATTAACTAATAAAAGATTTAATTACTAAAATCTGTTTTGTATACGAATAGTTTATAGTTTAAAATGAACTAATAACATATTTAATTAATAAAAGCTATTTGATATACGAATAGTTTATAGTTTAAAATGAACTAATCAAAATTTAATTACTAAAATCTGTTTGTATACGAATAGTTTATAGTTTAAAATGAACTAATAAAAGATTTAATTACTAAACTCTATTTATATACGAATAGTTTATAGTCTAAATGAACTAATAAAAGACTTAATTACTAAAATCTGTTAGATATACGAATAGTTTATAGTTTAAAATGAACTAATAAAAGATTTAATTACTAAAATCTTTTATATAATAGTAGTTTATAGTTTAAAATGAACTAATAAAAGATTTAATTACAAAAATCTATTTATATACGAATAGTTTATAGTTTAAATTGAACTAATAAAAGATTTAATTACTAAAATCTGTTAGATATACTAATAGTTTGTAGTTTAAAATGAACTAATAAAAGATGTAATTACTAAAATCTATTTTATATACGAATAGGTAGTAGTTTAAAATGAAATAATAAAAGATTTAATTACTAAAATCTATTTATATATGAATAGTTTATAGTTTAAAATGAAGTAATAACGGATTTAATTACTAAAATCTATTTTATATACGAATAGTTTAAAGTTTAAAATTATCTAATAAAATATGTAATTACTAACATCTATTTGATATACGTATAGTTTGTAGTTTAAAATCAACGAATAAAAGATGTAATTACTAAAATCTATTTATATACGAATAGTTTATTATTTACAATGACCTAATAAAAAATTTAATTACTTAACTCTATTTTATATACGAATAGTTTATAGCTTGAAATGAACAAACAAAAGATTTAATTACTAAAATCAATTTCATATACGAGGAGTTTATAGTTTAAAATTAACTAATAAAAGATTAAATTGCTAAAAGCTATTTTATATACGCATAGTTTATAGTTTAAAATCTACTAATAAAAGATTTAATTACTAAAATCAATTTATATACGAATAATTTTACGTTTAAAATGAACTAATAAAATATTTAATTACTAAATTCTATTTTATATACGAATAGGTTGTAGTTTAAAATGAACAAATCAAAAATTTAATTAGTAAATCTATTTTTATACGAATAGTTTATAGTTAAAAATGAACTAATAAAAGATTTAATTACTAAAATCTATTATATATACGAATAGTTTGTAGTTTAAAATGAACAGCTAAAAGATTTAATTAATACAAGCTATTTTATATACGAATAGGTTGTATGTTAAAATGAACAAATAACACATTTGATTAATAAAATCTATTTTATATTCGAATAGTTTGTAGTTTAAAATAAACGAAAAAAAGATTTAATTACTAAAATCTATTTTATATACGAATAGTTTATCGTTTCAAATGAACAAATACAAGATTTAATTACTAAAATCTATTTGATATACGAATAGTTTGTAGTTTAAAATGAACAAATAAAATATTTAATTACTAAAATCTATTTTATATACGAATAGTTTGTAGTTTAAAATGAACAAATAAAAGATTTAATTACTACAATCTATTTTATATACGTATAGTTTATAGTTTAAAATGAACTAATAAAAGATTTAATTACTAGAATATATTATATATACGGATAGTTTGTAGTTTAAAATTAACGAATAAAATATTTAATTTTAGACTGGTTATTATATGTGGTTTTATAACATATCAGTATTATAACATATCAATCATCAGACTAAATTTTTATATAATTTGAGTTATATTATCTGAATAAAGAATTTTAGCCAATGGAACAGAAGTTACAAAATAAATATATATGTTCTCGTCCCATCTTCTCAGAAATATATGTATTAACCTTTCTTTAAGATAGTTTTCTTTTAAAAGAGAAACATAGTAGCGTTTTATATAATTATAATACACGTCCAATTATGAAACGTACTGCAAACAGCTATATAAGTAAATATAAAACAATATATATAATCATTTTATAAAAAAAAATATGCTAACATGTTTTTCAGATTTTATTTCCTTTTATTCGTCTAGTTGTATTCTAATATCGTTATCTATTGCTTATTCAGATAGAATTTAATCTCGCCTTTAACCTAATTCACCGTTAATCGTTTTTTCTCGTAACGTCTGTAAGATAATAACTAAACAAAAATAAGTTTTAATGGATCAACCCAGGTTTTGTGAAGAAGAATATGAGGAATTTGTAAAGACTGTTAAATTTAAAAATAATTAGACAACAAAAAATGCCCCTACATTACACATTTAACCGTTTGCATAAAATATACTTAAGAACTTTTATTCGTTTATTTGTTGAAATGTGAAACATGTATATATATATATATATATATATATATATATATATATATATATACTAGCAATTCAGTTCGGCATTGCTCGGGCCCCATGTATTGTTCATAACATTATGTGCATATATATATATATATATATATATATATATATATATATATATATATATATATATACATATCCCACATAAAAATTCCATTTTTTAGACCCCAAATTGGCGGAGGAGTGTGGTAGAGTCTGCAAAGGTCAACTCTTTCAACTATAACCTCTTGGCAGACAAATTCTGAAAGACTGAAAATCGACAGAGTAACTTCGTAGGTAAAAGTACACACAGAGACAATGTCACTTTATATATATATATATATATATATATATATATATATATATATATATATATATATATATATATATATATGATTCCAGCATCTTCACTGATGATTAAGTATTTTATCATGGGTCCTAAGATGACTTTGCAGGCTTACAGCTGACTTACAAGGACGTTGTCATACATTTGCACACTAAGTCGAATCGCTTAACGGGGTTGATTGGATCTGAATAAGAAATATTGTTTTTGTGCTCAACCATGTGCCTTCTCCAGATCTAGAGCTGCATACTTTACTGCATATTAAATACCTTACTGCATATTACACACACTGTGCTATGAGGTTGCTGTGGAAAATTTAATGACGATCGTCTGTTATTGTTAAACTTTTGTTTGCTCATATACACTGCCTTTGAAAGGACGGAACCAAACGTTTCACAGATCTAATTCGGATGATTGCATGAAAAGAATTCCAGATCTTCTCTCCACAGCTGCACTTTCCGTCTTTTTAACATATATAAAACCACAGTAATTTTTTACCAATTCCGGCCAAGCGCCACGATCAACCGCAGTTTCTCTCCAGTTGTCGGTATCAATATCCGTATCCCTCAGAATGCTTTTGAGCTTTTTGGGCTTATGTTGTTGACGCTTACCACTCGCAAGTTCTCCAGAGATGAGTCTCATCGTTAGATGATCATCATCAATACGTACAATGTGACCTGTCCATTTCAACTGCGCGGTGGTAACCATGATTAAAAGGCTTAGACAACGTGCTGTTTCTTGTAGTGCTGTGTCAGGTACGCCACTTGATATTCAAAATTCTTCTCAGACACTTACGATGGAAATGTTTTAGAACCTTTATATGTTTCTGGTGGGCCGTTCATATTTCTGCAGCATATATATATATATATATATATATATATAAATATATGTGTGTGTGTTTGTGTACATATATATATATATATATATATATATATATATGAACATGATTATATATATATAATTGATTTGAATATAAGTTTTATTTATATACATATATAAATTCGTGTATACACATATATGTGTGTGTGTGTTTTTGTGCCGGTGATTATGTGTTAAATATAAATCAAATCTGGTCTCGATACACTTTTTTACATCGTCCACTGCATAATTTATAAATTAATAGAAGTAAATGTACTAAACGCGTTAAACTAAAAAAAGCACGGTGTTCAAAGTGTAAATTTCTGATATTCCACTTCGCTTTCTTCACAGTTTTTCTCTCACTTAATCATAAACTATTCCACTCTTCTGATTTATTGGAAGCTTAACTTTAAAAAGGGTACAGAGAGGGTTATGTATGCACTATTTAAACATACTATATGCATTACGACTTGCATATGGTGTTATAATCCTCAGTAAGAGAAGATTAAACTGATGAAAATATTTTTTATGAAATGAGTTAGCGTATTATTAACTCGTACATTAAGACTAACTAAAACAAATTATTTTTAAATTATTAAAATTTCCAAACCAATATTTATTTTAACACATCTTTTATGTAAGTATAATAAATAAGAAGATACACGTTGGTTAAATATAATGACACTAATCATATATATAACAATCACTATTTATGACCCTTCATCGGTCTTCGTTTTTTGTCAAATTTTATATCAACCGACGTGTGGTGCTGCAGTGCAACTCGAGGCGAGTGAAATGGTTGCATTTTTTGTGATATGTTCTTCTGTGGATTGCTCGGTAAAATGGGATTTTACATGCTTTAATGGACGTAACATTTTCTGGTATACATGAGCATATATATATATATATATATATATATATATATATATATATATATATATATATAAAGCTGAATGTCTGTGTGTGTGTCTCGTCACAAATAGGCTCCTATTGGTTGACTATTTTAAAAAACTGATTACATATAATGATAGAAGATGTATCGAGGATCAGGAATGGGTATGTTCGATCTGGCAGAACGGTGGTTCATAAAAATTGTGGGGTCTGCGTTCGCGCCTGACCCCCAAAGTATGGGGAAAAACGTTTACAAGGGTTTTAATATAGACGTACATAAGAATACTTTGATAAGTATGTTTCAACTTAAATAGAGATGGTATAATAATAGTGTGGGGTCTGCGTTCGCGCCTGTACTCCATGGAAATATGACACAAATTAACAAAGTCTTTTCATATCTATTTGTGTAAGTATATTTTGATAATTATCTTTCAGTGTGAAGAAATATGGTATAATAAAATTATTAGGTCGTTGTTCGCGGCTGGCCTCCACAAAAACACCTTAACTTTAATCTTAATTTACGTTAGCTTTTATTTATTTTTTGGAGTTGAATCATATTGTGTCGAATAAGTTCACCTCATAAATTTACGTTCTTATTAAAGTGACCCCCCAAAAGTCGGAACTTAAGACGATTCTCGACACAAATTTTGCATAACTCTGTTTTTTTCCTTCTCCACTTGCACGTGACAATTGATAAATAGATAAATAATAAAAAATAAGAACGCCTTGTTATCGTATAAAAAGAAGGAAAATCCTGCTCACGTGATTACGTGTCTTTTTAAAAACATTTACATAAACGTTTTATTTTTATTTATATATCTTCTTAAGCTTGTCAGAGTACTAGAATGGATACAGTTGATTACAGCCCTTTATGCGTGTTCTTTACATTACAATAGTACAACTCTGAATCCGACGGCGAAATACTACACCGTTCAATACGGTAAAACTGAAACGAAGCTGTTCTGCTTGAAAATGGCGCCATTTTCTTCTTATTCATATTTATATTGATTCTTAGCTTTAAAAAAAACTAAAATAATCACGTGTTTACTTTTTGAATATCCCATTTTGCTGTTTCGGATTCTTTTACTAAAATAAGTAAAGCTTCATTATTTTTCAAAACTGTTTTTTTTTCTTTGATTTTCGATATTTCGTCGATATTATTTAGTAAGAGTGTTTAGCAGAAAAGCCAACAAACGACTACCCGAAAAAATAATATACAAGAAATAAATGTTACGATGTTCAATAACAGTTCAGTTCATGTTTTTTTGTTGTTTTGAAATATTTTTTAATACTCTTTACTTGAAATAATTTCAGCGAACCGAAATTCAAACGAAATTTAAGGCGATAACTACTTAGATGAATTTTTTTATAAACTACACATGCTATAATCGAATATTTCTCAAGCAGAAAATAAAGGAAAACATTAAAATATGTTTATAAATATTCCTTATGTTGACGGATCTCCCTTAAATTGCTAACCCAACATGCTCAGGTGCTCCTCCTTAAAATTGAAAACGGGGCTCTCCATTTCAAAGTCGCTGCCATTTTGATTTTTTTAAACCGGTTCGTGAATTAAAAAAAAATTACAAACTACTTAAAAATATAAACTAAACAACTCTTCTACTATGAAAGTAACTTTTATTGAGAATGGTAACATTTATTTCTTGTATATTTATATTATTATATATATAACGTTTTGTATTCGTAAGGAAACATCATTTTGTTGGTCACTCTTGGCTACGAATGGAAACAAAGTTGATATAAAAAATATACTTTCGCAAAAATTATTTTTACTTTCATCGTATTTTGCTTAGGGGAAAATTTTTGTATATCAACACCTATCTCTTTACAACCCCATCCTGTTCATAACCTATCATACTTTCATCAATCACAGTCCATTTTCCGTAGGCTGTTTTTGAACCCAGTCAACGACGGGTACTTCTGCTAAGGTTAGAACGTTACGTTTTTTTTAGATTCGATTCTAGCTTAGTCATATTTTTTTTAACTTTTGAATCATAACTATATTTTTATACAATGTACTGATTAGTAGAGAATTTACGCTATAATAATAAATACGAACCTGCATACATTATTAACCAGCTATGCAGCAACTGCTCGTCAAACTTGGACTGCAGATGAATGGTGGCGTGTGATCGTTAAAGATAAGTCTCGATTTTTGATCTCCTTCGGCAACCAAAGGCCACATGTTTGGCGAAGAACCACGGAACAGTATACCGAAGAATTCGTTAAGAAGTCTGTGAAGTTCCTGCAGTCTTGCATGGTTTGGAGCTGTATCAGTGCTAAAGGTATTGGTAATTTATGCTTCATCAAAGGAACTGTAAAGGCAAAAGTGTACCAAACATCCTTGAAGCTAATTTACTGCCAGTGTTAGATAACCAATTTGACAGGAAGCCTACAGCCATCATTTGCAGCATGACTTGGCACCGACGCACTCTTCCAACACCACGTCTACCTTGCTCCGAGAACGATCGATCCCTGTTCTTGTATGGCCGGCGAACTCGCCAGATTTGAACGTTATTGAAGCCTTGTGGGACCAGATAAAGAGAAAGCTCCACAAAAAAACCTACTACCCTTGCAGCCATGGAGATTGCAATCCAGAACACATGGGATTCAGTGTCTACACAGGATTGCGAGAAGCTTGTTGATTTCATGCCAGGCGAATTGAAGCTGCTATCAAGGCAAAAGTTGCTGCTACTAAATATTGATTAATTTTATTTGATTTATGCTAATAAAAACTATTTTGTTTACTTACCTGCCTTGTTCTATTATTTTGAAACACGAAATATTAAAAAACTGACATTGCAATTGATATGCAAAAAGATTTTGTCGTAAAACAGCTATTACAGTTAGTTTAGCATGATAGGAATATTTTAGCACCAATCACATATCACAGATCGTCCTCAATAAGAATTTAGCGATAGAAACATGATGTTCTATTTTCTCGTCCAACACGAGTATATGCGAACATTGTAGCTTGCTTATGCATCATGCATATATGAACATATATTCTGTGTATATGTGCCTAGTATAATTGACAAAAGCGTTTGTAAATATAAAACAATAACATTCGATTAATTATTTCATTGCATTCTTCACGTCAAACATAATAATGATTCTTATCGGTTTTAGATCAGAAGAAAAATAAAAGCATTATATCACACGAATAAAGGCCTCATAATTAAAGCATGAAATCGATTAATGATTAATTTTGCTCATAATTGTTCGTGTTCTTAGAGTTAACCAAATCCGGCTCAGAACTTCATAATCGAAACCGGAGAATGGAATTTTAAAAGAAACGAAACAATTGAGTAAATAGTTGTTTTAAATAATAATAATGAGTTCGAATGCATGCGCTACAATATCTAGATGCGATTCTCCTACTTAAAACTACACTGTAATCTTAAAAATCAAATGAAAATAAAGGAATGGGATACAATAAACAAAGCATGTAATATATTTCATTTCACTTCATAATACCCTATCATTCATGCCTATTATACCAAGCTTACTTTGAAGGATTATAAGAAAGACTTCGATAGCAACCCCAAAATAAGACTAATCGCCGCTAGTATATCAGATGTAGCAAACATAAGAAGATGTCGGGTTGGATAATACTGAGGAATAAGCATACGATACATTTTGACATGATGATGCTATATGTTAGTTTAAGAAAAATAATATATATAGAAAATATAGATTTGTACAATTAAATATTAATGTGTACTATCGATCTAGTGTAACGTGACCGTCACGTTGAAACCGTGTTCGTTACAGCTCAAAACTATCTCGAAACGCTACGCCGTCTAGTACCGTCGAAAAAGAACAAACAAAATTAAAAATCCTACTTGGATTTTTTATCTGTTTAAACAAAACGCATTTATTACCATTACTTTCCAAAGAATGCCTGCTCCTTTTTTCTTCTAACTGTTCATTTCGTCTGTCATGATATTAACAATACCCTGCCGTATTCACCACACGCCGGTCGTAGCAGGCCATTTTTCGTATTCGAATTTACCTGTCCATCTTTTTCGACCTGTACCTTGCTCATCCTTAACCACACATTGTTCTTTTTCCCATTTTTCTTTGTCATGCAAGGATGAACGCACTTGCTAATTTGCATAAGTGCTCACACGCTGCCGCTGTTAATACCTTAACCAGCCTGTTGCTGATATTTTCACACGCGCTTATAAGCACCATCTTACACGAGTACACAATAACTATTGGATAAATATATACTAATGGCTAATGCAAACCGCTTAGCAACAAAATATTACTCTTTCACTGTTGATATCCCTAAATGCCAGTAAGCTTTCTACTCTAATAGTTATCCCTAGAATAGCTAGTCTTTGGACTTCCTTCCTGCTACCTACAATCCTGGCTATACTGATATGCAGAAGTTTTAATGTAATGTAAACCAGCATCTTGTAAATATTTCCTCCGCATGATTCTAAAATGTAGCCCCTTAGGCCTAAGTAAAGATATGCTTGTAAGGTGTGAATGTGAAAAAAAGAACTTTCAACTATTTGTATGTATTTGTTCATCAAGCTTCTTCTTGCCCTCTTTATAAGACATTACCATACTTTCTGCTTTGTCCAGTTTTCATATGGTAAAATGCGCAATTTCAACTAAAAAATTTGCTCGTTTTTATGAGCTTTTCCATGTGTTTTGCAAATACCTTCAGTGAATCTATATACATGCGACATTTTCTTTTTTCCTCTATCAGTAAACTTTATTCGGTATAACATTCCCTGATGATGAGCACCATTATAGCTTTTATCCTTGAAAAAGTCACCTTAAGAATGTTTGGATCCATGGACAGGAGGTAATACGCCCTTGTTTTTCCATTTCGGAATCATTTTGTTGAAACGGCGTAATCCACAATTACTGAGGGCTTGATCAATCTTTTTTATGCAGCTCTGCTGCTGCTGCTTATTATTATTATTATTATTAATAATAATAATAATAATAATGATATTATTATTATTATATCATCATCATCATTGTTATTGTTATTATTGTTGTTGTTGCTATTATTATTATTATTATTATTATTATTATTATTATTTCTACTTCACAGTAAAAGTCAGTAAAAGTTTT
>NC_136497.1:38093100-38120600 GCF_053919585.1 Euprymna scolopes | reverse complement strand
GGAGTAGTCCACGATTATTCAAGGAGTGGTAGATTTATTCCCTCAGTTGTTGTGTCAGTTTTCACATAGTGGGTCAGCACGTGATCGGCCTATAGTTGCTGAGGACGGTTCATTTCTCTGTGTGCTTTTGTACCAGTCTACCTTTTGTCATCCAATCTTGCACATTTGCTTCTTGTATACATCGTTTCATGCCATGAGCTAGTCTTTCGTGTAAGGTTGTGAATTTTTTTAACCAGTATTCATGTATCCCGTTGTGCCCTGGTGCTTTCCAGTTTGCCATTTTTCCTATGATTTTCTGTAGGGTTTTCTTGCTGATTTCATTCACTGTTCCTTCTTCAATTTGTTGTAACACTTCTCCCATGTCTATTTTTTTTCTGAAATTAGAAAGTTGGCCAACATTCGCAAGGTGACGACCGGGTACTGAAGGAGCACCTGCCGATCATGACACCCAGATCTGTCTTCTGGGTCCCACGGTTTGGATTATTTGTAATTGACATTTTTCATATTTTGGTGTGTGTGGCAACATCGTACCCATAATTCTTTGACCTATGATTCTGACCCAGGGATAGTGTATAGCTCCCATGTATACGAGAGATATCATGCACTATCACACATACATAAAGGACATAAACAAACCCAGCAACAGAAATAAAGGAAAAAGTAACAAAACAACTATTTTACTTAGTAAACGTCGGTAGTTATGCTCTGTGAGAAGGTGTTTGAAGATATGTCGACCTTACAAAATGCTGCTTAGTCGCTAAAACTGGCGGGGATAAGTTAGGTTAGTATTTATTTACCCGCCGCAGTGGTAGTTTTTCAACCCCCTGTTCTAAGACACATTGCAGAATTCTGTGCATTAATCGCAACATAAGCACTGATACCTGAAAGAAATTTGCAGTAAAATTTAACGTTGAAAAACTTAAAGTCACATTTCAATGGGTTGGTTTTGGGATTTGCTCGGCACGCACATAGCAAGCTATCCTCTAACGCATTCATATACAAAATAGCAGGTCGTAGCCGGTTATTAAGGGTACAGGGAGGAGTGGGCAGGCCACGTTATTTTTGTGTAAACACACACACAAATATATATGGATATATGTATATATAAATATATATATATATATATATATGTGTGTGTGTGTGTGTGTGTGTGTGTGTGTGTGTGTGTGTGTGTGAAATTATGCATGCCTTGGCCAGAAAAAGTGAATTCCTCTTTTTTCCAATAAAATAAAATAAAATATCAGTTGCTTGTCTGGTCACTTTGCATTCTTTTTTAGAGAATTTTCTAATATCTAGTACAATTTAAGGAGGCAATACTAATTCTGTGCATATATCACAACATAAGCACTGATACCTAAAATAAATTTGCAGTACAATTTAACCTATAAAAACTTAAACTCACACTTCGATGGTTTCGTTTTGAGGTTTGTTAGACGCGCACATCACAAGCTATCCTCTTACGTGTTCTTACACAAAATGGCAGATCGTAGCCGGTCATTAAGGGTGCAGAAGGAGTAGGGGGAGGTCTCAGTCCTTATTATAGTATAAACACACACATACACACATATATATGTGGGGGGGTGATTGTATGTGTGTGTGTATGTGTGTGTTTGTGTATGTGTCAAACTCTGCGTGCCTTGGCCAGAAAAAGTGAATTCTTCTTTTTTTTTTCCAATAAAATAAAATAAACTACAAGTTGCTCGTCTGGTCACTTTGCATTCTTTTTTCAGAGAATTTTCTATTATCTAGTACAATCTAAGGAGGTAAGAATAATTCTGTGCATATATTGCAACATAAGCATTGTTACCTGAAATAAAGTTGCAGTACAATTTAACATATAAACACTTTAACTCACACTTCGATGACTTCGTTTTGAGCTTTGTTAGACGCGCACATGGCAAGCTACAATCCTTTTTATCGTATAAACACACGCACACACACACACACACATATATATTTATATATATGTGTGTGTGTGTCTCAAATTATTATTATTATTATTATTATTATTATCATCGCAATTTTTGTCTGGCTGTTATTATTGCCGATTTTATGCTGATAGCCGGATCATAATAAATCAAATAATAATAGGCTATCATAAATTTCTTTTTTCAGGCTTTCGGGTACTTTCCGTGATGATCTTGCTGTTCATAATAAGGCAGTTTTCTGAAGCACGCTCAATCCACATGTAAAATCCTTTTGTCAAAAATGTCCATCTTTGCAAGAGATTTTAGAGCAGGATTAGACCTTTAAGCCTACTATGCGTTATATGGAACTTAGGCTACGTTTAATGTTCATTTGTAACAAACGGTGAATCTCTTAGACATTCTCTTATGGAACTTTTTATTTGATCAGAGGCAAACAAGGCATACAATTATTTTTTTATTTTGTGGACAAATATTGTCACAAATTCGATACATGACTGATCATGTAGATGCAAATATCGATTTGACAAATTCATTGTTTTTCGACTTGATTTTGAGAATTCTAATTCCATGGAACAGATTATAAAGAAAGACGTAATATAACCCCTTCAGCGACTGTTGTTTTAATAGTTTGAATCTAAGTTAAATAGTTTAGAATTAAGATGAGGGTAGCAGTCATATATATATATATATATATATATATATATAATTCTTTTTGTATTCTGTAAGCGTCACCCAAATTGTTTGCCTGTATAAATTGTAGATGTGCACCAGCACTACAACACTATACCAAAATTATGTCTATAAAAATATAGTTTATAGTATGCGATTCTACACACTTGACTATGAAGCAGACATTGTTTTAAATGATATAAAATGATCTTATATGCATTGGTAGGCACTGAAGCAATGCTCCATTTGTGTATTCACAAACTTCTTTGCATTATGTTAATCGTAGTAATAATAGAGAAATTTCACTAAAGACAGCACTCATCCCATTGAATGGGGGCTTATAAGTCTTCAATGGTCTTTCTCGTTGCGTTATCACAGCAGTTCAGTGCACTTCTCTCATATGCGTTCATATGAATAGAATAATATATGAACACAATCACACACACACATACACACATATATATATATATTTAGATGCGTGTGTATGTGTGTCTGTGTGTGTCTGTGTGTCTGTGTGCGTGTGCGTGCGTTTGTTGTTGTTTGAGTGTGTATAAAAATGTATGTCCGGTGGCTGAGAGGGCAACGCATTTCCCTTAGGCGTCAGTGGTCTGCCTAAGATCTCACGTTATAGAAAGGTCTCTGAAAAACATTTTAAGATTGGTTGACCCTTCCTACTTAACGCAACTCAAATCTGCCAGATTGTCTTATTCGCTTCACTTTAACCTTGCAGAAAAGAAAGAATACATCGATATCAACATCTATATTGATATCTATGGGCGCGTGTACGTAAACGTGGTTAATCTAGAAAGAGAGGACGCATCATAAGCACATAAAAGCTAAAATAAATGTTATACATTTCTTGAGCAGCACTTAGCTTAGAAAATATCCATACGAATCTATATTAAATTGAAATGCTCGCCTGTACTCGAACTGAACGAGACATGAATACAAGCACATATAAAAACATCCGCACATATATAAATGTACACTAATATATACACGGATATGATTATACGTGCACACGTATAGATCTACATATATTGCGTTGTCGGTATTCTTTTAGCATTCACTTTTTGATTAGCTTTTACCCCCTTTAGAACGCATAGGATTTACTTTTGTTTAAATTTATTTATTTATTGTAGGAAAATAGTTGCATTTTAACATTTAGTGAGGTAATGTATGTTATAAAAACGTACTCATGCACAATACTGAAGATACTATTCTTAGATAGAATTCCAAGTTAAGTTCGACTTTTTATTAGTTTATTAAGTTGTGTGATAAGGGTAGAAAATCTCACACAACATTTACCCTCTATCTGTTTAAACAAGTTTTTATTTTTATTTTCCAAATAATAAAGTTATTATCATTGCACAATCAGTATTCTGCATAAAGATAAACACAGACTCTGCTCAGAAAGTAGCCAAATGTTTATAAATCTCATAAATACATTCGATTACGTTTAAAACCTTCCCTTTTTTTTAATAAAATCATTATAATGAGAATTATGACCTGGTTTAATATATTCGTTCAGCACTATATAAATGAATATAACGGCATAAATAAAGTGGAAATTGATTAAAAAACGCCTTGTACGTATTAGTTCCGTATCTGGATAGATGCAAGATACCTAGAGATTGCAACCGTCTATTGCTGACATTCAGTATGCCGCCACCTAAGTTTTAAGAAATATGTTTTTTAAAATAATGTACATCAGAATTCAGGTCATAAAGGACAATTATTGAGTTATAATTTTGTTAATAACTCATTAATTGAAGCAAATTATAAAAAATGTGTATTTAAAATTGGAACAGATATGTTTCGTTTTATTGAAAGATCGTCCCACTGCAAGAAATAGATAGATGTTTATAATATCGTCAGATATAATAGAAGAGTGATAAATAGAGACATGGGAGAGAGGAATAACATAATCAATGCAGATCTATTACTGAGAGCTTAATTCGTATTCTTGTACTTGATCAAACGATAGCAATGAATTTCAGAAACCGCAATCAATTCTGGTAAGTTTCATTATGGTGTACGATTTTATTACTAAATAGCATTGTTTAAATTTCGTCAGATTTTACACCTATAATTTTAAAAAGTTACCCAACCTAAATGTATCTCGCAATTCTTATTAATATAAAGACACATTATCACGTCATATTACATGTGTATTTATATTGAAAAATGCTATACTGACTGAAACAGATTATAGTATAGGTTGAAACTTCTAATCGCAAATAATAGGAAATTATAATCATAATTTGTTTTCTTGATGTTCAATAAGCCCGACTGTTTTATAGCTAAAGTGAGTTATATATATATATATATATATATATATATATATATATATATATATATATATATATATATATATATAGCCATTCTGTGTAAATTTTCAACAGTGCGCGATACGTACGTTGAGCTGGGCAGTAAGTTATGAAAATATGTATGGCAAGTAAGCTACACAGAATATTCCGCGTTTCATTTTCATAAGATCTTGTCAGGCTTACCTGGCGAATTATCACGAGAATGAAACGCGGAATATTCTGTGTTGCTTAATTGCCATATATATTGTCATAACTTACTATATATATGCGTGTAAATAAATATATATACATATATACACACACACACACACACACATATATATATATATATATATATATATATATATATATATATATATATATATATGATTGTTGAGCTGGATTAAATCCGACGATATAAAATAAAATGGAGGTGGAAGGACCTGGATACTCAACGTTTCGCCCGATTTATGCGGGCTTCTTCAAGAGGGATGGTCAATATATATATGATTGTTGAGGGATGGTCAATATATATATGATTGTTGAGCTGGATTAAATCCGACGATATAAAATAAAATGGAGGTGGAAGGACCTGGATACTCAACGTTTCGCCCGATTCGGCGAAACGTTGAGTATCCAGGTCCTTCCACCTCCATTTTATTTTATATATATATATATATATATATATATATATATATATATATATATATATATACACCACGCCTCAATATGTTTGTATACATTTGCGTATGGATATACACATGCATGTACAACTAAATACATATATACATATATATATGCATATATGCATATATATATACATATATATATATATATTCATAAACACGCGCACATATGTTTACAACGACATATAGTATATATAATGCGTTTTAAATATCAAAAAGCCTATTTATAAGTTGTAAGATGCAAAAATAAAAAATGATATACGCATGTATTATTTCGATTATTCGAACTACTGTCTCCGTCTGGAGTGTTATTTTCAGAAAATTTTTGGTGATGTAATGAACGTCCTTTCTCAAGTGTACCATTACGGAACTCAGGTATTTTCTGTCGAACTCGAGAATCCATGCTGTATGTAGAAGGAGGTCATTTATCTAATCCTTACTCTGTTTGTTTTCAGTCATGACTCCATTGAAATCATCTGTAAATCGTAAATTTACTTTATTATCTTTGTCTTCTCTCCTGCACAATCGGGATTGAACTTTCAACCTCTGGCAAAAGTCATTTACAACTGAAACATAGTACTTTATCAATTACGTCACGTTTATTGTGTCCTAAAATAAAGTTGTGAATTACTTCTCCGTGATTATGGTTGAGACGATAAGGCTTTGCGACCACCGTGCTTTAAATAAAGGGCTCTCTTCAAAAATAATGGTTAACGTCACCATGCAATCTCTCAACTGTTAATTCGTAATAGAACGTATACCGACATTGCTTTGCTTAAAAAGTTTTTTTCATGAAAATGCAAACCTTTATTAAATTAAGGAATTCATATTTTCTATTGTTTTCAATATCATTTTCATTAAATGACTGCATTTGTTAAGATAATTCTGTAGTGGTGCCATCTATTATTAAGCTTGGTACGTACATAGTATTGTGTTATCAAAGGTTTATCCGTCGACTATTTGAAACAGTATTATATTTGGCCTAGATTGTTCTTGTCCATCACGTCTGCATTTGTAATTTTTATTGGTCTGTCACGCTCGACATTGAAATAGTGATATCGTTAGCCGTTCGCATTCGAAATAGTCCTTTTACTGGAAAACCGTAAGATTAAATGGAAACATCTGGGGAATATCCGGTCTTGTTCGTGTTATGTCTACATTCGTGGCGCACGAAATGATTTTTGATGTTTGTTTTCGGCCAACGTTGAAAGATGGACATTATCGTTCAAAATCAGAAAGGATTCGTTGTTTCAACCTCCTTCATTACAGAAACAAATGAAAAACAAACAAGGTTTTTCGCAAATGTCAAGCGACAAAGATGGCGGAGAGTCAGAAAAATACGACTGTATGATTACAAAGAAAACGAAAAGGAAATAAAAAAGGATAAAAATGTGAGAAATTTAGTGAGAGAAGGGAGTATAATAAAACACGATTCGAATGAAAACCGATGAATAAGAAAATAAGATATAGGTATATAAACAGAAAAAAGGTATATGATATAGAGAGAAAATAGAGGATGAATATACCTGGTAATCATGTTGAGCTCCAAGAGAAAAGCAGTATATTTTTATATCTTTATATCGTTCTCAATCTATCTCAATATATATGTGGAAAAATGAGACAGGAATGTGAAATGACATTTCTCAACCTATATAACTAACGAATTTTTAATCTACATACTTGAACTTTCGAATATAGGTTTTTCAGACATGTGGAACACTGTTTAATCGGTTTTCATCCGGAAAGAAAAATGCTTCTAAGGGGTTACAATTGAAAATTTGGTACGTGGGGGTCAACAGATATTTTTCTGTCTGCTGTTTCACGATTGTGTGAATGGTTCACATCGTAGATTCTTTAGGTTAAGTATAAATCCGTCCGAAAACAGTTTTTTGTTAAGAGCGTCTTACGCTGAGCGAATGGTTATCCTACTTGACTCACTATCTTTAAGTTTTGGTTTTATCATAGTTCGAGTATTTGTTTTTACTTACTAAAAAAGGGACTGGTAGAATAAAAAACGTATTACTGTTTTGTATATGTCTCAGTTTATATGTGACTTATAATATTTATGCGTATTTTACGACTGGGTATTGTTGGTCGGCCTGCTAGAATTCTATATATCTATGTATATACATACACCCTTCTCTCTTTATCCATCTCCCTCTCTCTCCCTCTGAATATATATATGCATATATATATATATTTACATACATATGTGTGTATATATATATATATATATATATATATATATATATGGAGAGAGGGAGACAGACAGACAGAGATTGAAAGAGAAAGATTGTATATGCATAGATATATAGAACGATATGAACATATAAATTACATCACTTGTCTCTTTGCACCCAACATTATTAACATGTGTATTTACCAGCTCTTATCCCTATATATTATATATTATATGGAAAAATGCGCGCATGAAAAGTAATATTTTTAAGATTTTATTAAACTTGGAAAAGTAAAGGACAAGAAATTCAACCTGGAAAAGTAAAGAACAAGATATTCTAGTAAAGTAAAAAATAAGAATTTTTTAGACTTAAAATATTGCAGCTAAAAATAAAATTTGAATATTGATAAATATTTTATTTATTATTTGCATATGTTTTTGTTTATTGTTGAGTTCGAAAAAATTAAATGATCCTAATTATGATATAATAAAATAATATGTAATAATAATAATAATAATAATAATAATAATAATAATAATAATGGTAATAGTAATAGTAATAGTAATAATAATAATAATAATAAAAATAATAATGATAGTAATAGTAATAGTAATAATAGTAATAGTAATAATAATAATAATAATAATAATAATAATAATAATAATAATAATAATAATACTTTTCAAACATAATAATTCTCAACATTAATATGCCTTATTCTCATACTGGACTCTTTGAAATTATTGATCTACACACTAGGCCCAGGGGAAACCAACGCCATTCATTTCCAATCAATTGAGCTATGTTAAATTATTATTTTTCTAGAGTATCTAAGATCCTTTGTCAAGAATACATTCCTACTTTTTACCTTTAGCAAATTATATATATATATTATATTGACAATTGCATCGTTATGTGTGCTATGACTTGAAAGTCCAATCTCATCTAAAATGATAGCATGTATCAGTGGTACGTTTGCAGATAAAATTTTAAAAGTACACGCACACACACACGTCTCTCCCTCCTAGACAAGGTTCAAAAGAGAGTCGCAAACCTGATAGGCCCTGAACTGGCATCTAAGCTTCAGCCTTCATCCCATCGACGAAACGTTGCATCCCTCTGCCTGTTCTACAAGTATTTTAATGGTGAATGCTCTGACGAACTGCAGACACTTGTGCTCCCACGACGTGGACACCCTCGTAAAACAGGCAGCTAAATCCCACCTCCACGCAGTAGAGATCCCTAGATGTAAAAAATCTTTCTACTCCAGTAGTTTCTTCCCCAGAACCGCTAGACTCTGGAATTCCATTCCAGGTCCCCGCTTCCCTTACTGTACTGACATGCAGAAGTTCAAGTGTAACGTGAACCGACATGTTGCTGCCCAAATCCCAACATAGTGCCACAGTAGTTGCTTCCCCTGATAGTAGCCCCCTACACCAAAGTGGCAATATGCCTTGTTTGGGGTGAAAATGTAATAAAAAAAAGAGAGATGAAGATGAATGTGTAGATAGATAACGAGATACAGACTAGTAATTAACGCAAACCAACATTACAGGCTCCAAAATCTATAGGTTATAGTTTCAGGAAATTCTTGATAAAACCAATTCGGATTACGATTAATAATTGAAATGTCAATCGAAATTATGATGTCTAAATCAAAACGGAATCAAAACGCATAAGGTATCTCCAGAAATAATAGTATAATTAATTTCTGTAGTGACTCCATCTTGAGTGGATGAAACATAAATCAAGGACACACTCGATGTATTATCTTAGTAAAAGCGTTCGAATACTAAAATCTTGAACCTTTGCAGTCCGTACATACAGATTAGATAATTGAATCAATAAATAGTGTTAGGAATAGTGTTCCTGTCATAAAACTATGAGAAATATATTGATTAATTCCATCACGAAAACGGCGAAAACCCGTTATAGTCGCACAAATAACAAACCTTGGACAATGCCAATGACCCCATAAGAACGGGAGCCGTGAAACACACAAACACACGTATGTTATATATATATATATATATATATATATATATATATATATATACAAACACAGATACACACACATATATACATGTGTATATATATATATATATATATATATATATAATATAAAGCTGAATGTGTGTGTGTCTGTGTCTGGTAACGATTGGACTCCTATATGGTTGACTATTTTAAAAACTGATTACATATAATGATAGAAGATGTATCAAGACACAGGAATGTGTATGTTTGATTTGGCAGAACGGTGGGGTTTGCGTTCGCGCCTGGTCCACAAAGTATGGAAATAAAAAATGTAAAAATTAAAAAAAACAAACGTTTACAAGTGTTTTTGATATAGATGTACATAAGAATCCTTTGATAATTATGTTTTAATTTAAATAGGGATGGTATAATAAAATTGTGGGGTCTGCGTTCGCGCCTGGCCTCCATAGAATGAAAATAGGCACACACTTTAATAAAGACTTTTCATATCTATCTGCGTAAGTATACTTTGATGATTATGTTTCAGTTTGAAGAAATATGGTATAATAAAATTATGGGTGTTCGTTCACACCTGACCTCCATAGAATGGAAATATGTCACAAAGTTTAACAAGGTTTTTTAATATAGATCCACAGAAAATTGTAATAAGTGTTTCAGTGTGAACAGGAATGGTATAATAAATTATGGGGTCCATCTTTTTTATTTTTACTTTCATCAGACTTTGCTTTGGCTTTGATCCCCCCAAATTAAACCCAAATTTACAACCCTTCCTTTTCATAACCTATCATACTTTCATAAATCAGAGTCCATTTTCTGTAGCCTGTTTTTAACCCAGTCAACGACGGTTTCTTTTGCTAGTATATATATATATATATATATATATATATATATATATATATATATATATATATATAGCTCAAACATTATGTACGCGTGAACGTACATAGAGTGAAAAAAATTACTGAAAGTTGGAGGACCGTATTCCCCTGGTTGTAATTGGATCCGGCAAAAGGTCTATGTTTCGAATCTCAAATTTACATTTCTACCTTAAACAATGGAGAAGGGCACAAATACCGGTAGACGAGTATCTATTATGGGTAGTATGGGTAGTATGGCAATATATATATATATATATATATATATATATATATATATATATATATATATATATATATATATATTACTAGACTAACCGTGACCCATTGTGTCAGTATATGGTGTAGCTGGATATTGAATAATTTGTATACAAAATTAATGCATAAAAGTGATACTCATAATGAAGAGAAAATATTTTTAATTATTACGTAATTTATTAAGAATATGTATATGTTACTGTTAGGGACACACCGATACTGTCTAGAATAATTTCCTATTCAGTGACGTCATTTCCCAGGATGACGTCACTTTCAGGTAACAGAGGCGGTCACGGGGAGATTATAATCGTCACCACCAGTCCAACAGTGAGCCAAGATATAGCTCAATTGTCTCTTTCATGTATTTCCGTTCATACATATTTAATTAACTGTTAATGTGTCCTTTTCGTCAATTATTCAAATACTAACATCAAAAGGCTGGAGAATAAGGATTAGGGCTCACATGAGAAACCCCAAAGGAACTGTTTTGCGGCGAAAAAATTGAAATTCTTTACCAAAATAACCTGTCAACGACTACACCAAATAATTTACGCAAGGACCTGTAAAGAAAATATGTGGAAGTAAGTTCTGACGTAAATACGTAAAAATAAATAAATAAATAAAATGAAACAACTCTAAACCAAACATTTTAGTAATGTTCTTTTTATTTATTATTAAGTGGTGCAAGAAGTAATTGTTCTTTTCAAAAAACGATTTCTGTTAAAAACGTTTTGTAGTTTGAACGTTTGTTATTTGTGACAAAAAGTAAGTAAAAACGTTACGCTGTACTTTGTGAAGGCAAGATATAGAATTACCTTTAACTGTAAATATAAATACCCACTTTTTTATGCAAATGATGCTTCTTAGCTTGAAACAAAGTCATAATTGACCTTTCGGAATAACTGACCTGTCTTTTTTAAAGGTTGATCTAATTTTTCGCACGTGTTCGCAGTTGACTTGTTCGTGATTAATTCCTTGCAAACTGAAACGTTTAATTTATCTCGCATGTGAATATTTTACTGATTGTCGTCGGAAATGAACACTTCATTTGATGAACTAGAAAACTATATATATATATATATATATATATATATGTATGTATATATATATATATATATATATATATATATCATCACGTCTATTCACATACAGTAACTCAGTTATCAGGATTCACTCAATTTGTTTATATTAATGAAGGGGTTTTCTCTGATAATCCACATATTAGATAAATTCTAACCCAAGTCGATGCAAACTATTGCTACAACACAAAGTATACATTAGATCACATAATTCACATCGAATTTGTCCTTTTCCTTGGTGCATGTTTTAACTAAGATTTTGGGTGCATCGTTGCAGTGAGATTAAACGTAGTTACTTGCGATGGAGCCTAGAACATAACAACCGGTCCGAAATCGAAAAACCAAATGTATTACTTAGAACGTCCATTAGTCTTTCTGTCGCATTCATGATTTTACTATCTGCGTTTTGTTCGTGGTACTATTTAATCGCAACATCGTCTAATCAACGTAGTCGGCATAGCGACTAAATTTAAATTAGTATCCTATTATTAAGAATATGCTTCTCTGACGTTACGCTGTTCTCTTCAAACTCTGCAATAAACGCTTCATCGAATCTTGCTTTCCTGACTGCGCCCCTGTTTTATGAAAGGATTAACTGTTGATTTAATGAAATGATTTTATATACCGCTTTATGTTTACAGAATATATGAATTGCAACAAAGATATTTAGGGTATTACCAAAGTTTCTGCGAAGAAAGTGGATTCACTCTATTATGCTAGAAAGTTACTTACCCTCGAGAGTATCCTGTTGCTTTATAAGGCTACTATTCGCCCATATGGAGTATTGTTGCCACACTTGGGTTGTTTAATCTGTCACCCCCTCTCGCTCCTAAACAGCGTTGAAAAAGAGTCGCTAAAAGTCCCGCACTTTTAACCAACCACAACCTTTGGTCCCATAGACAAAATGTTGCATCTCTGTGTCTACTTGACAATTAAATAGTAACTATTCTGACGAATCCAAAGTCCCTTTACAGGCTCGATATAGATAGCCGAGCTAACTTGAAAAGTGACAAAACCACACCTACACTGTTAAGATCCCTAGATAAGTGTAATGCAGCAGACATATTGCTGATCAACTCCTTGCATAGTTTCCCGGGAAATCTTTTCACAAATAGTTGTCCCTTACACGTAAAATGGCAGAGTGTTTTGTTTGGGGTTAACATCAGTTATTTCATAAATAGATATATCAGATAACCCCAGAACATATACAGTTACCCAAGATTACATATACAGAGGTATAGAATAGTTATATTGTACTTTAAATAATAATACTTATGCTCATAAAATATGCATAAAAACGTAGTATTGAATCAGAGGGTTACTTTGTGTCGAATAGCGATGTATACGGACTTAATCGTATCTTTAAGTCGGGCGAGGATTGAAGGCTATTCTCAGAGACTGAATCATAGACATGCAATATTAAGTTAAATAACAAAGTAAGGAGTCAAGTAGCTTAGACAGTAAAGGGATATGTGGAATGTAACGTAATTTTAATGACCTCCCTAAACACATACTTAAATCATTCGTTGACATCTATGCTGATGACACGACCATCTACGGCAACACATCAAAGGCTGTAAATGACAAAGTTCTCTCTGATTCTCTCTCCTCTGATCTCGAGCGCGTGGTTCAGTGGGGGAAGATGTGGCTGGTTACCTTTAATGCATCCAAAACCAAACTCCTATCCTTACATCATCAATGCTCTAATCCCCATCTGGCATCAATTGTGATGGATGGCTCTCGTCTGGGTGAGGCCCCGTGTTTTGACAAGCTTCTGGGTTTGACCTTTACTCCTGATCTGAAATGGAACACGTACATCAAGTCTGTTGCCAAGGTCGCTGGAAAGATGGTGGGATCCTTCTACCGCTCCAGAAGATATCTCACTACGGATGCAATTCTCTATCTATATAAAAGCCAAGTACGTCCAAGGATGGAGTACTGTTGCCATATCTGGGCGGGAGCTGCTAAGGACAGCCTATCCTGCCTTGACAGAGTACAAAATAGACTTCGTGGCTTAGTGGGGGATGCCCTTTTCTCTACCCTGCAACCTCTCTCCCACAGAAGAGACGTTGCGAGCCTGTTCTTGTTTTATCGTTATTTCCATGGCAGATGCTCGTCTGAACTTCAATCTCTGGTCCCCCCTCGCCAATCTTTCACGAAAAACACCCGTCTAGCTGAATCCACTGTGAAAAATTTCCCCCACTCTATATCTGTGCCTAAATCAAAACGCAGATTCCATGAACAAAGCTTCTTTCTTAGAACTGCACGCCTGTGGAACTCTGTTCCGTCTGCCTGCTTCCCTCCGGACTACAACTTGGTTGTCTTCAAGTCCAATGTTAACAAATTCCTAATGAACCGCCCCCTTAAGTAAACATTTCAGCAAATCTCCTCACTAACGTAATGTACATGCAATAACCCTTATCCCTGAGTGGCTTCCGGGCCTTGATAAGTGGTGATCACTGTGTAAAAAAAAAAAAAAAATGTTTAATTGTTGATTGGACTGTAAAACATTTTTCGAAAGAGACTGCTCATCTGAACCGCACGACCTACATCGCTTTGAATAGTCTGCTCGGGCGACCTTGTCTGAGGCAGTGGACCAATAATACTTCATTATTGTAGGGAAACATTGATTACAACTAAGTGAGAAATGCCTTTGTAAGACATTGGGTCGCGATGTTCATCTACAGGGGTGGCACATTTAAATTTAGGAAAATCTCTAATCTTTTTCTAATCATTGTTTTTACAGATTAAACGACCAAATAAAAAAGTAGGCCAACCTGTCTAATCTTTCTCTTAACGACCAACTTACACCACAAGAAAAATGCAATTTTTTTTTCCAACAGGATGGCACTACATGCAACACGTCTCACAGATCACTGACATTAGTTCATGTCATGTTTACGGAAGAAAGAACAACAAGCAAAGGATTATGGCAACCGCGTTCCCGGGACTTGTCATCATATGATTTTTTATATTTGTGGGACTTTAAAACAAAATGTTTATGCAAATAATCCTCACAAACAAGAAAAACTAAAGGAGAACATTACCAACGCTATCAGGAGGCTCACCAAATAGAGGTGCAAATGTTGTTAAACATGCCCAGTAATGCATAGATGCCAACGGAGAGGACTTCCAGAATATTTTATAAAACTACAGGTAATTTAAACAATACTACAGGTAAAAGAATGTCCCTTCTCTCTACTACATTTTCTGGGCTTGTTATAAGTGTGCCAACTTGCAGGTTTAGTAATAAATTAGTTAATGAGTGAATTGGAAAAACAAGTAAGTTTTTCACTCATGTGTAATCGTGTTCTCTCCAGAATAAAGTTCATACTAAACTCGCAAAACCCTCTTAATTTACCCTAGTGTGCGAAGAAAAGGTTACTTTAACCAGCTTCACTTTATAGTCTACAAAAATCAGAGCCAGAGCAGCCGTGGAAGTTAAAACCAACATTGGACAAATCGCCGACGACATCTAAGTTAAAAAAAAAGAATAATGCTGATGAAAATCAACAAAGAAAGTCAGCGATGCAAAGGAAAAAAAAAAGAAACAGTGATATAATCGTATGTAACGCTTATATATAATTATAGCTTTTTAATCTTCTTGGTTGACGGTAAAAAAACAGTAGAAAACTAATGATAACAGGTAAAGTTTAAAAAAAAAGTGAGAAGCAAATATTAGGTTGTTGCAAAACTAATGTTTTAAATATATACTTTTACGCCAAAAATCGATATCATTTTTCCGCCAATCTAATAGTTGGTATATAATTATATACGAGAGGCGTGAAATAAGTAATGTCCCTGACCCACTTCCAGTTGATCTAGCTGAAATTTGGCATATGCCATGATTTATATCTCTACGGGTAATGTGGCAAATTACAGCTCTGAACTAATTGTGGTTTCTGTTTTACATGTGTTTGAACTGAATTAGGTGTGAAATTGAGCCTGCTGAATGTCGAGCAGTGATCCTGTTTTTGTATTTGAAAGGACGCACACCACAGGAGACTTTTGATGAAAGGAAAGAAACTTATGGTAATAATGCCCCATCATATGACCTTGTAAAACGCTGGCACTGTGAATTCAAACATGGTCGGAAGTCTGTGGAAACAGCTCCCGGACCTGATCGCCCCCTTCTGCCATTGATGTTGCATTTGTCCGTCAAGTTTAGGCTGCTATTTTGGAAGATCGGTGCATTACTATTCGCCAAATAGCCCAAGATGTAAAGATTAGTACAGGGTATGTGGAAACTATCATTCATGACCATTTGCATATGCATAAGGTGTCTGCCAGATGGATTCCCAGGATGCTCACACATTTTCCAGAAGCGAGAACGCGTCGAGTGCTCGAGGATGAATTTGGAGATGTGCCAAGAAGATGAGTCAAAGTTTTTCCAAAGACTGATTACACAGGATGAAACCTAGGTCTATCACTATGATCCAGAGACCAAAGCCCAGTCAATGCAGTTGAAAGAAGGCAAAGGTGCAGCCGTCCGCTGGCATGCTCACAGTCTTCTGGGACCAGGACGGAGTAGTGATGACAGATTTCCTGGCAAAGGGCACCAAAATTACAGGAGCCTATTATGCTTCATTGTTTAGGAAATTAAGGAAAGCTATCAAAATCAAGATGCGCGGCAAGATCTGCAAAGGTACCCTCCTCCTGCTGGACAACGCTCCTGTCCACAACTAGCATGTCGCCAGATCAGAAGCACGGGCGTGTGGTTATGAAATCCTACCCCATCCTCCCTATTCTCCTGATTTTGCACCCTTTGACTTTCACCACTTCCCAGCCATGAAGTTGTTATGTAAAGGAAAGCGTTTCCCAGATGATGCAGCCTTGATTTCTAAAGTCACGTCGTGGTCTCGAAAGCTGTATCAAACGATGGGAGAAATGCATAACTCTGGGTGTTTCCTTTGTAGAGAAAGACAATAACTGTGCCAAGTTTCGTTGCTCTACTGCTATGGGAAGTGGGTCAGGGGAATTACTTATTGCACGACCCTCGTATATGTAGATAAATATATAAAACTTTGTGTTGGAGTGGAAAATAAAAAGATAAATTAATACATTGATTAATGTATGAGAGTGCAAATGTACGTACGTATGTATCTATCTATCTCTATGTATATTGTGTACATATGTGTTTATACAGAAACGTATATCTACTATTATAGTAAGGGGATTTTCTGTGTGTGTGTGTGTGTATGCGTGTGTGTTCCAGAGAGAGTTCCCTCTGGACGCGGAAACGGCTAAGGACTTTTTTGAAATTTAAGACGAAGGTACAAGATCTATATAGAAGTGTTCTTGTGAAGGTTTTGTATCAAAATGCATCTGATAATGGTCGAAAATCGGTAACTAAAAAAATATGATTAACGAATGAAGTATAAAAGGATTCTAGTAGAGTGATGAATTTTTAAAAAAATTCCGAAAAAAAAGCGTAGTATTTATATTTTTTTCAAAATGTTTACGTAACATACGTCATCGGTAATGTCGGTTTCGAAGCAGACAATACGCCGCCGTTTTTTATACCCATATCAATCTCTCTTCAGCTGATGACAGCTTGATACGGATAATTCAATGATAACATTTCAAATTTGGAAGAACTTTGGACGAAAATTAAAGAAAAGTGGGATACCCTTTCCTCGGAGTATTGCTGCAGTCTAATTCAAGGAATTTCTAAAAGATTGCAGGCTGTCAAATTGCAGAAGGGCTATGCTAGTAAATATACACCAGTTCACGGTGTTCCTGTTGTGTTTGTGTTGCATTTATGTCCTAAATTTACATTTTATAACAATTTTCTTTTTGTCTCGTCAGTTTAAGTTATTTTTTTAGATTGGCGTGAACACTAGAATATTTCAATTAAAAGTAAAATATAGACAGGTTAAATTATAGAAGAATAAAAGGCCAATCAAATAAGGTATAGTTTGTTTAATCAGTTACATTAAATTATTATTAAAACCTGCGTACTTTCTTTTTGTGTCTATATATAGTTTGGAATAATGTAGTCTACACGAAGGATTCAAATCTAGTATAGTTTCTATTATTCTAAACTGCTTAAGAAATATAGATAAAGTATAAATCTCAACAAAAATGTGAAACATTGTTCCATAACCGCGAACATTTTTTTAGTATTTAGTTGTAGTAGTATTGATGGTGGCATAGGTGGTACCGTTTCCAGATCAATAAAACACTTTAAAATAAACTAGGAATTATTAAAAAATAAAATTAGCAATTAGTGGGTTGAAAATTAATTGATATTGTTCTCTGACAACTAAAGCTTGTAGAATCCCCGCTGGTTGATTTACTCTTGTTCTAAATGTTTTTATCCAAAAATGCAAAGGTAAACACCTTTTCATCGGAGTGAAACACACTTGTAGGTATTGGCTGGTTTTGTTGTCAGAATAATTATTAAAAGGATATATATATATATATATATATATATATGATTTTATTTAGGTATCCAAGAACACAATACACGAATTGTAATTTTGGTTTTGGAGCCATGAGTAACCCCAGTAGATTATTACTTTAAATTCTTAATTTGTTAAATAAGCTACCATATCCTTTTCTGTAGCTGTTTAATTAAATTAATTAATAAATCCTAGACGCTTTTTAGTATTTACTAGACTTGAAACATCAAACGGCCCAAGTTGTCCCCCTTTAACTGTTATAAGTACCTACGATGACCTTTGTTCCCCATAACTGTTCAACTAATTTTTGGAAAATTAATACCGTGGTGGATTATCTCCCTTTGTAGCTAGGTTTTCCCAACTATCGAGAATCACAATAGATTAAGACGAAAGAGAATAATAAAATATTAAATAATAAAGAATAGAATAGGATCTCTAACTTGGAATATTGTATGGGGATTAAATAAATATAAGGTAATGTATTTCTTTATTTCCCTATTTAATAAAATATTAACCTAAAACTGGTCTTCAATGTAAGTAATAAGATGGTCGATATTTTGTAAACATTGAAACCACCATTGGGCGAATACGAAACTAAAAATTACCATAACGTTTTAGCTAGGTTGTTCTGGCCATATTATAAATATGAAAATAAAATGAAAAAAAATAATTAATTATGTGAAATAAAGAAATATAAAAATCTAATTTAAGAATTCAATGAATATTATTAAGAGATATCAAATGGCTACGGGGTTTTGTGGTAACTTTTTATGACAGGTTTTTAAATAAGGATACAAAAATTAGGTGATATATTAATATTTAAATACACTCTTGACAAAGGATGATCTAGGATAAATATTTTCTTTAAATAATTTTCTATTGTTAAAGTGTTTTTTATTAAAGAATTCTGAAGAAAGGCTGGTTATGTGAAAATTTTCAAACGCCATAATGCTTGAAATTGTCCAACCGGTCTTGAAACAATTGTAACTTACAATGAAATACACTTTTTGTTGCTACCAATTCCTTTTTTGTAGTCTTGGTCTTGTTAATACAGTATATTAATGATCAATTATGAAGTATGATAATTTTTGAGCTTACATTTTAAGTCATTTCTTTTTGGTTTAAAATTTATTGGTATATGAAAATTTACTGAATAATACGAACTCAGTAAAATTCAGTATATTACAAACAAGTTTATATATGCATATATATATATATATATATATATATATATATACATACATAACTTAAGTTACTTATGCTATAATCGAAACCGAAACATACTTATTGAATAATTCTTGATAAAATTATTTAGATAACTGAACTGTTATCACTAGGGCTATGACAACAGCATATTTTTTCATTGTTTTGACTCTCGTGTGTGTATTCGTTGATTTCTTATATGTTGTTATCTAGAGTGATGTGGTTCTCGGTTGATTAACTGTGTAGGATATATACTCACGAGGCAAAACAATGAAAATAATATGCTGTTGTCATAGGCCTAGTCGTCATCTATAATCGAAACCAAAACCAATTCTTGCTAAAATTATTTATTATAATAAATCGAAGTTCATAACAATTAAAAGACAGTCACTCGGATCTAAGCGCTACACACAAAATAAATAACACAAACGCTATCCTATTAATAAAAAGAACATACTAATAAATTGAAGCATAAAGTATATCGCAAACAGATCAATAAGGGTGAATAATGTGCGTCTAGAGATTATATGCCTATTAAAATTATAATTAAAACATATAATTGTATTACTTTATCATGTTTTGAATGTTAGAAATTCTTTTGGATAGTGTATACATGCATTTGCCACTCACCTTAAAAAACAATTGTTTGCGCTGAAAATCATTATTAAAATTAATATAATCGGACGAGCAGTAGTTTATTTGCAACTATCATTTTTTACGTTTTTTTTTTCTTAGATAAAAAGCGTTCCAATTACAGAGATGCTTTATAGATAATATAACATATTTATTATCTTACAACACATAAAAACAAAACCAATAAAATATATTAAAACATTTCACAGATGCACCTTTCTTTTCAAGGACACTCTCCAGCCTGTTATCAACATGTGATGTTCAATTTGGGATTGTAAAGACTGATATATTATTTGCAGCAACCTTAACAGCTTTTCAAATGTCATGTCTGCTGTTCAGTTGTCTTCTATTGTGATAACTTTCTTTTTTTAGAATGTTCCAGAGGTTCTCAATACGATGTATGTCATAGCAATTGAGGATAAGTCCATATACGTCTCTCAAATTATCACTTTTCCTTCAAGCATGATTTTGTAAACTTTGGTTGTAGGTCCGTTGTCTTGCACAAAACTCATAGCTCTCCTCTTTGCAATAGGTTGTTTATCCAGCCATTCGTAGAAAGATTGATATAAAAACTCACAATAACTTTTGGAATTCATTTTAACGTCATTTTCAACTTTAAATGAACTCACGAGCTCATTGCAAATAATCTCAGCTCAAATTATGATAAATCCGCCACCTTATTTACGTTTTACAAGATATTTCAGGTCACGTTGATTACATCCTCGAACCCATCCATCCGACGAATCAAGCGTGGTTCATGACTCATCACTGAACAGAACTTTATTAAAATCTGTTTCCATGTATTTCATTACCTGCAGTAACTTACTGTTTTTATGCGTACTTGTTAGGACGGGCTTTTTGGTTGGATTTCTTGCATAAAAACTTCTTAATGTTTTGCATTTGTTTCTCTTGACAATTTAGAAGTTCCAGCTACCTTAGATATGAAAGCACTTGATGCATTTGTGTTCCTCATTACTTCTCTACGGATACGAGACGGATCACGCTTAGTTAATTTCCTGAATTTAGCTTGTTCTTTATTCTTTCTTGGTTTAATTCCTATTTGACAAGTTTTCTTGATTGTCGGATGATTCCTATTCCAATCATTCAAAATTTGTAGCGACGACTTTCCTTTTCCAGTTTCCTGAATTATATAGTTTTTTTCATCCATTATTAGTTCTGTTTTGCAAACAATTTTGCTAAATTCTGCCACTTGCAAATAATATCTTGACGCTGCAAAATACAATAAATATCGAAAACTTGTAAAAATTGATATGAAATAGAGAATTGTGATTTCAGTGCTTGAAATGTATTTGACTACATATGTGCTACAAGTTATATCATTAAACATAAAAACATCAATATTTTAAGAAATACTTTAAACTATATGCATTGCATATAATCTCAAAACGCACCTTACATATACTTTTTCTCTTATAATAACGATAGACTGAAAAAAGAGACCATAATCGGTTTCTGCCTCAGAGCTGAGAGAATATGCAGTAGCGAACATTTATAAGAAGAATTCCGATGCATTCAACGCATTTTTAAAAAAATGCAATACCCACCACACTTCTTACAAACGCCAAAACAAAAGTCATTGAGATCTTTAAGCACAATCAAGACATCACTATAAAACACTTAACAGGCGTATTATCATACCTACCTATAAATATAGAAAAGACAACGCCATGTATATATATATATATATATATATATATATATATATATATATATATAACTATATTAGATATGCATTGAAATATCTGATATAATCTTCTCAACAATCAGAGATATAATCCATAAACTCGAATTTAATTTCAAGATCAATGCTGGTATATACTCCATACCCCCCAGACAGATAGCCATTTGCGAACACAACGCAGACTCGACAAAAGAATATACAACCATAAAAGGGACATAAAAATAACACTTTTAACGCAATTTTCCCCATGTTACGAAGGATGGCCACCATTTTGATTTTAAGAACGCCACAATTCTAAAAATCAATACAAAATAAATCTACACGTTATGTGTTGAGATCTATCCCTATCTCCCAATCCCATGATTTAATTAAACAAATAAAGGATTTAAAAAAATATTTCTTCGACTTCGAAATATACTTATCCAAGAAAATATTTTAGACAGCGGTTAATTTTTTATCACATCGAATATATACACATGTAAATATATATAATATACTGTCCCCCACGCCTTCCACCCTATGTACTCTTATTTCAATATTGTCGTCAGTGAGCATTAACATTTTTATCTTGATAAAACCCGCACTGAACGGGCAAAACGTCGTTGAGCTTTTATGTGTTTCCACCCCCGTTTTTATATATATATATATATATATATATATATATATATATATATATATATATATATATATATATATATATTTAAAGAGAGAACGGAAAAGAGAGGGTGAGAGAGAGAAAGTAAATGATAGAAGGGACGGAGAGAGAGAGGGAGAGAGAGGGAGAGAGAGGGAGGCAGTAACGGAAAGGGCAATATACCATGAAAGTTGAACTTGATGAACGTTTCAAAGTATCACCAACGGCGACCCATTTACTTTGACTTGTTGCTGAAGATTAATTAAAGAAACGAAACTCCTAAAAGTTAAAAAAAAATGACCAAGGAAATAGAAAAAAAAATTTAAAGAAATCCTGCTGATAGAATCAGATTTTAAGTGTATTTTATTCGAAAAGAATGGATGGGGAGGTAATTAATGTGAATTAACACTAATTACTGCTGTTCGCGCGTTTCATACGGCGTTCACTGCAGGAGTAGATGGGCAGGTAGTGAATCAGTTGAATCCAGCGGAAGCGATGCGAGAAAATGTTAATGTTTTTTAGATGCAATTTGTTCTCTTTTTTCACATTTACTTGCATTCTTTGGTTTTATATATTTATCCATCTGTACTATTATATAAAAGTCACTGTGTGTGTGCGTGGTGCGTGTGTGAGTACCTTCCTTATAGGCTCCGAAACGACTGAGCCTATCTTTTGCAAATTTAACACAACCTAATTTATATGGCTGTCAGTGTTTATAGTGTTGTACAGATTCATCGGATAAGCATCGAAAATCAATATATCCGATCCTAAAAACAATTTCCTTTACTTATAATTAAAAAGAATAAATTTTGAAGGACATTGAACCGACAAAGGAGGTAATACAATCTTTGCAAAGTAATGTTTCTTAAAAAAAACAACAGATTTTTAACATCTGGAGGTATAGCTCAGTGGTAGGGCATTGTACTACAGATTGAACGATCCCTCTGTTTAAACCCGGTTGTAGCTATCTATTTTATATTATTTTTTTCTTATCAACTTGTTCAATTTACGATCAAAAGGGACACCATTTAAAATTGCCGCAAATCTTTTTTCTTTTGCATATTTTAAAACTAAATATGAATCAGAGGTGATATTTCAAGAGCATTCATCTTAAAACCAAATCATTAGCTAATGTGATATTGTAAACAAACAGATGGAATATGATGAACGACATTATCATTCTTATCGTTTTATTTAATCATTACATTTTTTTGCTAGCGAATTAGTCCAACGGACAAACTATTCCACGTAATAGTTAATAATCAATAGAGGATTGATTCTATAATAAAGCATACGCAACCTGCATCAATGAAAATATTATATTTAAGTGTATTGTGCGTAGAAGCAACGCCGGGCGCCCAGCTTGTGTGTATATATATATATATATATATATATATATATATATATATATATATATATATACTATGAGTTCAGCCAGGATTGGCTCGGGCCCTATGTACTGTTCATAACTTTTTGTTCATACATATATATATTAAAAAGTTTTATAGATATATAGATTATGTGTAATAATATTAATGTAGATATTCTACGTGATTTATACTTGTGTAATTTTGCGAAAAAGGTTATAGTAAACACAGACCTTTTTTATATATATTTATGTATGTGTATATATTTGTTTTTAAAAATTGTCCTACCAAACTTCTCTATCAGTTTCTAATCTACAGGCATGCCACTTAATTTATAGGGTATTAAAACCGATGCAAAACTTTATATTTGGGCTTTACCCAGGGAAAATCGGTGCAATAATGTGAAATTAAAAATATGGAAATTAATAGTGAAGGTCGAACAACGGAATTACGCATGGGTAACAATAAGTGTTGATTAATGTCTAATTTTTAGCCTTGAAGCAAACATGTCTTCTTGGTTCGGGCATTAACGTTAAAGTAAAACGTAAGCTAAACGTTTTGGTATCGATTCTAGGTGGGAGCGCAAGACTCATTTTATTTTTTGAATATATATTAGGTCCAATATAATCTACTATATAATAAAATGATTCCAGAAATTCCTCTCTAGCCCAAAGTAACGTAGGTTTGCAACAACATATGCCGCATACAATTTCATTAGATTTAGGCTATTAGCCACCATCTTATGTAAGTTTCCACCTACATTTTCTACACAATAATAATCATTGTAAAATGTTACTTTGTATCCTCGGAGCAACACGATCACAATCACAACATTTTAGAGAGAGGAGGTCTCATACCTTCCTCTATGTACTTAGTTCTCCCACCACCATCAGTCAAAACAGGAGGTAAATCTATACTTTTCACATATATTGTGATTAAAATGATCGTTCTTTGTCCATACACACATAAATATAATATAATATTTCCGATTTCCGAATCAGAAATAATAACGGCCCCCTTCCTAATTTCGCCCATTCCAATTGACTGAGACTGTACCATTCTGATATTCCGGAATAAAATTATTACCTTCATAAACGAACGCTTCAGAAATTTTACAATATAGCACCACTTCTCTTAACCGCTAATGAACTGAAAATTAAATTCCGGTAACCTTACACTGACCTTAAAACGCCAATATATTATGCAAATATATATTAAAGTTGAATTGACTGGCTACGACAACTCTTATTTTTTATACATTTGTTTTACATTATGTGGAGTATTTTATTTGAATTTCTTTTTCGAATACTCGACAGATATTAACTTTTGAGAGGCGGATTTTAATATCCAATTAACTAGAAAAATACATAACAAAAAGCCACCAAAAATGGTTTAATCAGATTGACAAGACAATTTCTTTTACAATCTTACAAAATGCTTTCCTGTTGAGAACAGCGAAAGTGTAAAGGTATATCTTCAATGTTAAAATAAAAAATACATAAATGCGAAATAAATATGAAAAATAAAAATTAAAAAGAAAATAGAAAAAAAATCAGTATGTTAGGAATGTTATAAAAATAATAATAATATATACACTGCTCAGACTGTATGACAGTCAAGGCGAATCCCATTAGAATTGAAAGCTTGGGTACATGACAAAAAAGCCACGATAAATAGCTTAATCAGATTGACAAGACAATTTATTTTACAATTTTGCAAAAGCCTTGCCCGTTGAGAAGTTTAGTGTGCTAAAGCTTCAATGTCTAAAATCAAAGTAATTGACCCGATGTTTAAGAAAGAAAATCCAACTAAAACATCTAAAGGTTTAGACTATAATAATAATAATAATAATAATAATAATAATAATAATAATAATAATAATAATAATAATTCTGAGTTCGTTTATCAAGTCTCTCTGGAAAGGGATGATTTGCAGAGGATTTCCCTCAATCCCGCCTCCAAACCAGGAGCTTCAAAGATGAAGTGGTTTTCTAAGAATGTTGGTGATACATACAATAGCAGAGATCTGAAGGTCACCTAAACATCGGGGATTTGTAGTTTTTTCAATTGTCCTTCCAGACTACTTGATACTACTCCTAGTGTACGAACTACGATCGGGATTATTTGTGTTTAAACCCCATATACACGCCTTAGGCCAATGGAGCATAATTGCTCCACCTCCTACTCCTTCTCTCTCATATTTCTATCCCAGGGTACTGAAAAGTCTACAATTTGCCGGTTTTTTGACAATTCATCAATGACGACCAAAGTCGGACGATTATGTTCCAATTGCTTGGTCGTTATGACACTTTTGCCCCACCATACATCTACCTTACCATCTTCACTTTTTCTTACTTCATCAGGCACCCTCTAAAACCATTTTCCAGCACACTTCACGTCAACCTTCTTACACATCTCTCATTATATGCGGAGTGCCATGCGATCGTGTCTTTTGCGGTACTCTCTCTGCGCCAGTCCACTACAATTGAATCTGAGGTCTTATCACAAATCCGGCATTCTGCAGCAACTTCCTTTCCTAGAACCACTTTTTTGAACAAGCGTCTTCCTAATGCCTGCTCGTGTGCTGCACAAACAAAAGTTTCAGTACTCTTAACCAGATACTCGACTCTAAGCCATTGGCACGATCTTTCATCGGCCTTTTCTGATATATCTTGGAAGAACCTTCAATGCATTTTCTTCCTAACCAGTTTCTCTGCCCTTTCTCTATCTATACGTTTCACATAATCAGCATAAGTCTCACACACCTCTACTTCATTGGCCACAACTTAATCATCAACTCCTCACCTCTAACCACATGCTCCTTCAACGACATCTCTTCGGTTCTAACACAAAATCTTTTACACTTTTCAATCCTCTCCCACCGCCTTTCCTCTTTTGATACAGCCTTGCTACACTACTTCGAATGTGAAATATACCAAACATTGCTAAAACTTTTCTTGTTTTTTATATCGATGGCATGCAACCCCTGCTTTCATTAGGTTTCCTCTATGCAGTTTCCACTGTGCAATTAGTTTCAGTCTTCTAAGATACTCCTTTCTGACCTTCTCCTTCATTTCTCTGTTCATGATGCCTACACCCGCCAACACTCCCAAATACTTATACCTTGTATCTTCTATTTCTTTCATGATTTCTCCATTTGGCAGCACTATCCCATTCGAACGAATCTTTGCTCCTCTTTTTATCGCCAGCACCGAACATTTACTAATCCCAAACTCCATCCCAATGTTTTCTATGTCCCCACAAGTTCTACCAGTCTCTCAATTTCCTTTTCATTTCTACCGAATATTTTCAAATCATCCATAAACAGTAGATGGTTGAGACGTCTGTCATCAGCTCCAAAGTTATACCCCAGTTTTTCTCTCTTCAAGAGGATGCTTAGTGGCATCATTATCATTACAAAAAGAGGTGGAGATAACGAAGACCTTGGAATATTCCACGTTTAATGCCAACCTGCCGCATCATCTATTTGTTAGCTGTCATCACCGTTTTCCATTGAGCCATACTCGTCTCCAAAAGCCCTACCACATTCTCAGCAATCTTTATCATCAATAGTGTTC